>NC_046296.1:25930606-26235450 GCF_004115265.2 Rhinolophus ferrumequinum | reverse complement strand
AATGTCTCCTGTGCTTTTAAAACTGCACTCTATAAAGTTATTGAGAATACAAGGGATAATGTTGAATATATGTGGCAAATGTTAATTGTTCAATAAATGTCAGTTTCCTTTTCCTGAATATTCACCATCCATAAAAGAATCTGATTTTTTTAAAAAATTTATTGGGGTGACAATTGTTAGTAAAATTACATAGATTTCAGGTGTACAATTCTGTATTACATCATCTATAAATCCCATTGTGTGTTCACCACCCAGAGTCAGTTCTCCTTCCATCACCATATATTTGATCCCCTTTACCCTCATCTCCCACCCCCCACCCTCCTTAGCCTCTGGTAACCACTAAACTATTGTCTTTGTCTATGAGTTTTTGTTTCTCATTTGTTTGTCTTGTTCTTTTGTTGCTTTTGGTTCATATACCACATATCAGTGAAATCATATGGTTCTCTGCTTTTTCTGTCTGACTTATTTCACTTAGCATCATACTCTCAAGATCCATCCATGTTGTCACAAATGTTCCTATATCATCTTTTCTTACCGCCGAATGGTATTCCATTGTGTATATATACCACAATTTCTTTATCCATTCATCTATCAAAGGACATTTTGGTTGTTTCCATGTCTTGGCGACCGTATATAAAGCTGCAATGAACATTGGAGCACACGTGTCTTTATGTATAAATGTTTTCAGATTTTTTGGGTAGACACTCAGGAAAGATTGCTGGGTCATATGGTAATTCTATTCGTAATTTTTTGAGGAACCTCCACACTGCCTTCCATAACAGTCTGCATTCCCACCAACAGTGTATGAGGGTTCCTTTTTCTCCACAGCCTCTCCAACACTTGTTACTAGAATCTGATTTCAATAATACAAAAGGAAAAACATTGTTATTATTTTAGCATTTCACTGGGCATCATTTCATCTTCTCTTTGTTTTTAGTTTGGTTCAACCTACATTTGCAAAGCATCTACGAAGTGCCAACCATTGGGCCACACACTGTGCTAGGCATTCTGGATATGAACAGAAAAAAAAAACAAGTAGTACTTGCACTTGAAGAGATCATAACCTAGTGGGGAATGGAGTGGTGAGAGGAGAAAAATAATATAATCACATAAGAGTATGGAAAGTAAAATAGAACCATGTTCAAGGGAGAAAGTACAGAGAAGAGAGTTTTTAATTTTGGCATCTAACACAACATCAAAAACAAAAACGGAAATTATATACAGTCAGGTGTCACTTAACAAGGAGGATGCATTTTGGAAAATACATCATTAGGCTATTTTGTCATTATGTGAACATCACAGTGCACTTACGCAAACCTCGAGCTCATATAGCCTACTATACACTTAGGCTATATGGTATAGCCTATTGCTCCTAGGTGACAAACCTGTTCAGCATATGATATTGTACTAAATACTGTAGACAATTGAAATACAATGGTATTTGTGTATCTAAACATAAAAAAATAAAAATATAGTATAAAAGATTAAAAAAGTGGTATACCTGTACAGGGCACTTAACCATGAATGGCGCTTACAGGACTAGAAGTTGCTCTGGGTGAGTCAGTGAGTGAATGTGAAGGCTCAGGGCATGATTGTTCACTGCTACAGACAAAACACACTATACACTTAGGCCACATGAAACTTAATAAAAAGTATTTTTCTTCCTCCAATAATAAATTAACTTTAGCTTACTGTAACTTTTTACTTTATTGAGTTTAACTTTTTTTAAACAGTTTTACTTTTTTGTAATAACACTTAGCTTAAAACACAAATACATTGTACAGTTGTACAAAAATATTTTCTTTATATCCTTATTCTATAAGCTTGCCTCTATTTTTTATTTTTTTTCACTTTTTAAGCTTTTTTGTTAAAAACTAAGATTATAAATACACCTTAGCCTAGGTCAACACAGGGGAAAGATCGTCAATGTCACTGTCTTCCACCTCCACGCCTTGTCCCAATGGAAGGTCTTCAGGGGTGATAACCTGCAGGAAGCTGTCATTGCCTATGATAACAATGTTTTCTTCTGCAATGCCTCTCAAAGGACCTGCTTGACGCTCTTCTTGAGGAGCCTCTTTTCAGAAATATGTCCATGGTGGTTTGGTTTCTTTTCTTCATCACAGATTTGCCTGTAAGCCAATAATGCACCATGAACATTCCTCTCTATCAATGAAAACCTTTCTAGTGTTGGCGTCCATGTTTTCAAACTTTTCAAGGAGCTTGTTGAAGTCTCCAAAAACGTCTGCTAAACCCTTTACTATGAATTTTCTTGAGGGTTCTTCTTTTTCTTTTGCTGCAGTCTCCTTTTCTCTTGCCTTTTCTTCAGCTATGAATCCCTGTTCCAGTTCCAACAACCCCTCATTAGTCAATTCCTCAGGAACCACATCTAGGAGCTCCCCAATGTCATCTTTATCCACCCCCAGGTTCAAGGTGTTTGCCATCTCAGCCAAAGCCTTATGGATATTTGCAACCTCATCCTCCTTGGCAAATTCTTTGAAGTCATACACAAACCTGTTTAGTATTTTCTTCTAGATGCCATTTATACACTCCTTGGTGACATCACCCCAAACCCAAGCAAGGTTCATTATATAGTCACAGATGTTGTAATCCTTCCAGAATTTCATCAATGTCTTTTCAGTTGCAGTAATAGCCTAAGCAAAGGTCCTCCTTAGTAGTAGGACTTAAAAGCCTCTATAAATCCTTGATCCATGGGTAGGATCAAAGAGGTGGTGTTTGGAGGGAGAAACATCACTTTGATATTAAGATGAAGATCACCAATAAAAGAAGGATGTCTGGGAGCACAATCAACAATCAGCAAAATCTTGAAAGGTAGGTTATTTTTCAAATAGTACTTCTTCTTTTTGCTAGAATAGTAATTCAGGAAGGAATCTTGAAAGAGGGCCCAGGTCATCCATGACTTATTTTATGATATATTTTTTTTATTTTTCAGTAACAGTTGACATACAATATTACATCATCATAGTTTCAGGTGTACAACATAGTGATTAGACATTTATATAACTTTTGAAGTGATCACCCCAATAAATCTAGTACCCATCAGACACCATACATAATTATTACAATATTATTGACTATATTCCCTATGCTATACTTTACATTCTTATGGCTACTCTGTAACAACCAATTTGTACCTCTTAATCCCTTCTCCCCTCTCATCTGGCAACCATCAAAATGTTCTCTATAAGTGTTTCTGTTTTGTTTGTTCATTTATTTTGTTCTTCAGATTCCACATGTAAGTGAAATTACATGGTATTTGTCTTTCTCTGTCTGACTTACTTCACTCAGCATAATACCCTCTAGGTCCATCCATATTGTTGCTGATGGTAGGATGTCATTCCTTTTTATGGCTGAGTAATGTCCCACTGTATATATGTACTACTTCTCTATCCATTCATCTATTAATGGAAACTTACGTTGCTTCTATATCTTAGCTACTGTAAATAATGCTGCAATGAACATATGGATGCATATGTCCTTTGGAAATAGTGTTTTGGGTTTCTTCAGATAAATACCCAGAAGTAGAATTACTGGGTTCTTCTTTGTCTTTTGGTATATAGCCTTTATTAAAAGTCTATTTTGTCTGTTATAAGAATTGCTACTTCAGCTTTCTTTCCATTTCAGTTTTCATGAAATATCTTTTTCCATCCCTTTACTTTCAGCCTATGTGTATATTTCAATCTGAATGAGTTTCTCATAAGCAATATGTGTAAGGGTCTTGTTTTCTTATCCATTCATCTACCCTATGTCTTTCGATTGGAACATTTAATCCATTTACATTTAAAGTAATTGCTGATAAATATATGATTATTGCCATTTTATTATTCCTATTTTTTGTCTTTTTTTTCCTTCTTCTTCTTAAAGAAGACCCTTTGACATTCCTTATAATACTGGTTTGGTGGTAATGAACTTCGTTAGCTTTTTCTTGGCTGAGACATCCATGACTTCTTATTGTTCCTGTAGTACACTGGCAGTATGTGTGTACTGATATGCTTGAAGGCCCTGAGACTCACTGTCCAGATCACAAAGGGTTTCAATTTGTAGCGTGCAACATCGCCCTCAAACAAGACTGTAATCCTGTCCTTAAAACCTTGAAAACTGGCATTGACTAGGACTCGTTATGGATAAAGTTCTTTCAAAGATCAGTTTCCAGAATAGGGAGGTTCCATCCATATTAAATATTTGCTCTAGCAAATAAGTTCCCTCCACAATTAGCTTATCTAGAGTTTCCAAAAATTCTTTAGCTGCCTTCACATCAGCACTCACAGACTCACCACTTTCACATTATGTAATGAACAACAATGCTTGAATCATTTAAGTCATCCAGAGCTACCGTGCTTCCCCGAAAAGACCTAGCCGGACCATCAGCTCTAATGGGTCTTTTGGAGCAAAAATTAATATAAGACCCGGTATTATATTAATTTTTGCTCCAAAAGACCCATTAGAGCTGATGGTCCGGCTAGGTCTTACTTTCAGAAAAACACGGTAGCAGTAAATTCAACATTGTAGTCAGGTCCAATCTTTTCTTTCAATGTCTCAAACAAACTTTTTTCTTTGGCCATAATTGTCATGGTGCTCCAAGGAATATGCTTCTGTGTCTGGTTTCTAATCCAGATCATTAGAAGTTTCTCCATGTCTGATATAGACCCTTCTCAAATTTTTGTTAGTTTCATTGCCTTCTATGAGGCAGATCCTTTAACAACTTCCATCACTTTATTCTCGTTCGTCAAGATCATAGCTGTGGTGGAATGGAACATGCCTGACTAGCAAGCAATATCCGTCACTGATTTTTTTATATTCATAGTCCTTAATCACTTTTAATTTTATTTCCAGGTCAATCACTAGGTGTGGCCTCTTACTGGCAACAAAAGCAGTGAATTTTAAATTCTTAGAAGCCATGATGAATGAAACAATACAAGATTAAATGAAGCACAAGAGAAAATGATGCAACCAAGAAACAAGGTAAACAAGAGAGGCTGCATGAGGCTGCTGCCAGCATAACATGGCACACTGTTTTACAGCAAACCTTTTTATATAAATAGAAGAGTATATTCTAAAATGATAAAAAGTATAGTATGGTATAGCATAGTATAGTATAGTAAATACATAAACCGGTAACCAGTAACATTGTTATCAAGTATTACATAGTGTGCATAATTGTATGTGCTGTATTTTTATATGATTGGCAGCACAATAGGTTTATTTAAAGCAGCATCCCACTTGGAAGGAGAACTGACTCTGGGTGGTGAACACACAATGGGATTTATAGATGATGTAATACAGAATTGTACACCTGAAATCTATGTAATTTCACTAGCAATGGTCACCCCAATAAATTTTTTTAAAAATGCAAAAAAAAAAAAGCAGCATCACCACAAATATGTGAATAATGCATTGTGCTGCAATGTCCCAACAGCTACAACATCACTAAGTGATATAAATTTATCAGCTCCATTATAATCTTATGAGACCACCATCTTACATGTGGTCCATCACTGACGTCATGCAGTGCATGACTATAGAGCAACTGTCATGAGAACAACCTGAAAACTAGCAGACAGATTCTCTACAACTAAGGATATTTTAAAAAGCCTCAAGAAGATGAGTAAGAAAAGCAGAGATGTGGTGTATCCAGGACCCACACCACTGGTGTGACATCCTCTAAGCGGGAGGGATATCACAAACATAGGGATCCCCCTTGAAGAGCAAGGGGTCCAAGACCCACATCGGGACCCCAGCCTGGGGTACCTGCACTGGGAGGGGGAACCCCCATAACATCTGGTTTTGAAAACAAGTGAGGCTTATTTCTGGGAGAGCTAAAGGGCTGTAGGAAACCAAGACTCCTCCTTAAAAGGACAGTGCACCAACTCAATCACTCAGAGTCCCAGTGTAGAGGCAGCAGTTTGAAAAGTGTCTCAGTCATACATGAAGGAGATTTATCGAGTAATATTATGTGTGTGCTGGAGAAATAGGAATTTGCTGGAACTTCCTCTCGGGACAGAAGTGTTGGCAGGTGCCAATTTTTTGTTGTTTTGTTTTACTCTCCTTCCACCAACTTGGCTGGGAACTGGTGGGTGCCAGTTCTGACACTCTTCACCAACCTGCTAACCTTTCACCCCATCCCAGCATTCCCCTGAAGACCCACCATGCCCAACCTGCCTCCCCCAGCCAGCAAGTACCGCAGACCTTCTACAGTGGTGCCTCACTCACCAGCACACAACATTGCCTCAGGTGGCAACTGAACCCCTCCAAAAATACCTCAAGGAAATCAAAAATACCTCAAGACAAATGAAAATGGAAACACAACGTTCCACAATCTATGGGAAGCAGCAAAAGCAGTTCTAAATGGGATGTTTACAGTGATATAGCCTACCTCAAGAAACAAGAAAAATCTGAAATAATCTAACCTTAAAATTAAAGGAACTAGAAAAAAAAGGACAAAGCCCAAAGTTAGTAAAAAGGAAATAATAAAAATCAGAGAAAATAGAGAAAATAAAATTTAAGAAAAACAGAAAACATAAAGGTAACTAAGAGCTAGATCTTAGAAAATATAAACAAAATGATAAACCTTTAGCCAGACTTATCAAGAAAAAAAGAGAAAGAACCCAAATAAATAAAATAAGAAATGAAAGAGAAGTTACAACAAACACCATAGAAATACAATAATCTAAGAGAATACTACTATGAACAATTATACACCAAAAAATTAGACAACCTAGAGGAAATGAATAAATTCCTAGAAACATATAATCTCTCAAGACTAACTCATGAAGAAAATCTGAACAGACTGATTGCTAGTAATAAAATTGAATCAGTAATTTAAAAACTCCCAACAAACAAAAGTCCAGGACCAGCCAGCTTCACCAGTGAATTCTACCAAAAGTTTAAAGAATTAAAACCTATCCTTCTCAAACAATACCAAAAGATTGAAGAGGAAGGAACACTTTCAAACTCATTCTAGGAGGCAAGCATTACCTTAATTCCAAAACCAAAGACAGTACAAAAGAAGAAAATTACAGGCCAATATACCTGATGAGCATAGATGCAAAAATTTTCAACAAAATATCAGCAAACTAAATTCAACAATACATAAAAGGATCATACACAATAATCAAGTGGGAGTTATTCCAGGAATCCAAGGATGGCTCGATACCCACAAATCAATAATAGTGATACGCCATGTCAACAAAACAAAAAAATAAAAATAATATGATCATCTCAATAGACACAGAAAAGCATTTGACAAAATTCAACATCCATTTATGATAAAAACTCTGAACAAAGTGGGTATGGAGGGAACATACCTCAACATAATAAAGGCCATATATGACAGACCCGTAACTAACATCATACTCAACAGTGAAAAGCTGAAAGCTTTTCCTCTAAGATAGGGAATAAGACAGGAAAACACACTCACCACTTTTATTCAACATAGTATTAGAAATCCTAGCCACAACAATCACACACACACACACACACACACACACACACAAAATAAAAGGCAACTAAATTGGAAAGAAGTAAAACTGTCACCATTTGCAGATGGTGTATATAGATACTGTATATAGAAAATCTTAAAGACTACCAAAAGACTGCTAGAATAAATTAATTCAGTAAAGTTGCAGGATATAAAATTATAATATGCAGAAATTGCTTGCATTTCTATACACTAATAATATCAGAAAGAGAACTCAAGAAAACCCCATTTACAATTGCATCAAAAAGAATAAAATACCTAAAAATAAATTTAACCAAGGAAAAAGACCTGTACTCTGAAAACTATAAGACACTGATGAAAGAAACTGAAGACAACCCAAATAAATGGAAAGATATACCACGTTCATGGACTGGAATAATTAATATTGTTACAATACCCATCCTTCCCAAAGCAAGCTACAGATTCAATGAAATCCTTACCAAAATACCAATGGAATTTTTCACAGAACTAGAAATAATCCTAAAATTTGTATGGAATGACAGGAGACTCCAATCAGCCAAAACAATTGTGAGAAAGAAGAATAAAGTTGCACCCTGATTTCAAGTTATACTACAAAGCTATAGTAATCAGAACAATATAGTACTGGCACAAAAACAAACCGAAATCAATGAACAGTACAGAAAGCCCAGAAAGAAACCCATGCTTTAATGATTAATTAATCTACAACAAAGAATGCAAGAATATACAATGGGGAAGACCGTCTACTCAGTAAATAGTGTTGTGAAAACTGGACAGCTATTTGCAAAAAAATGAAACTAAACCGCTTTCTTACACCATATACAAAAACAAACTCCCAGTGGATTAAAGACTTAAATGTAAGACCTGAATCTACAAAACTCCTAGAAAAAACATGGACTGTAAACTCTATGACTGTTGTCAAAGAAATATTTTTTTGGATATGTCTACCCGGGCAAGAACAACAAAAGCAAAAATAGACAAATGAAATTATATCAAACTAGAAAGCTTTTACACAGCAAAGAAAACCATTAACAAAACAAAAAAGGCAACCCAACGAATGGGAGAATATATCTGCAAATTATATATCCAATTAGGGACTAATACCCAAAACATATAAAGAAATCAAAAAACTCAACATCAAAATAAGAAACAATCTGATTAAAATATGGGCAGAGGACCTGAATAGATATTTTCCCAAAGAAGACATAGAGATGGCCAACAGACACATGAAAAGATGTTCAGCAACAATAATCATCAGGGAAATGCAAGTCAAAGCCACAATGAGGTATCACCTTACACCTGGTTAGATTGGTTATTATCAGAATCACAACAAGTAAGTGTTGGTGAGGATGTGAAGAAAAGAGAATCATCCTGCACTGTTGGTGCGATTGCAAGTTGGTGCAGTGACTATGGAAAACAGTATGGAGGTTCCTCAAAAAATTAAAAAGAGGAAGTGACGTCATAGGAATGGCGGCAACAGGGCGCACTATCTGAGTTCTCCTCCAGATCTTGTTGCAAACGGGAACTATAACCCATCGAGGAAATTTTCGCTCACCACACAATATTGTGGAGAGATTCGTGGATTGCTTGAAGCTAAGAAATTCTTGGGGATAAGCTAACTGGACGGAGCAAGGAGAGGAGGAGGAGAAGCGGCGTGGGAGCGCCCGGCCGGCAGCGGCGGGAGAGCCCAGCCCCCAGCGGAGCCTCAGCTGGCGGGGGCGAAAACCGAAAACCACGGAGCCGGGCAGGCGCGGGATCCCAGGCGGAGTGGAGAGCGCAGAGACCGGGGGTAGGCCCTTTCCCTGCTCCCACGGCTGATTTCTCCCGCCGGGAAGGCGGCGCGCCCTGCGGCGGACGGGGGGCGCAGTCTCCATACCTGGGCCCCTCCCCCCGCCCTGCCCTCCCAATCCTACCCCCGCCCTTCCAGAGACTGGGACTGGAAACCGCGGTGCAGCCCCGCTGTGCCGGGCGCGCAGAGCGCAGAGACCGGGAGGCGGGCGCTTTCCCTGCGTCCCGCGGCTGATTTCTCCCGCCGGGAAGGCGGCGCGCCCTGCGGCGGACGGGGGGCGCAGTCTCCATACCTGGGCCCCTCCCCCCCGCCCTGCCCTCCCAATCTTACCCCGCCCTTCCAGAGACTTAAACCGGCCCCTGAACTGAGAAGTGGTATCTAACGCTCACGCTTTGGGAAGCCTGACGCGCAGCCCTGACCCAGGCAGACTGGGCAGTGTGCGTGATTTTGGCTGCGCTAGGAGAGAAGAGACGCCTCCACCCCCAGCCACCACCTTTTCTGGCCTGCGGGAAGAGGGCGACGCACGGCTGGGCTGGGAGAGTGAAGACCCCTCCATCTCCAGCCCCCACCCTTCCTGGCTTGCCTAGGGTGGGGTGGGTGCAGCGGCCGAGACACACCCGGAGATCAGCAGTGAGGCAGGCGCAGCTCTGGGCTTTCAGCAGATCAGAAATCTTCTGCCCGCACTCACACACACACACTGAAGAGGTGCCTTAAGACTCAAGAGTTTTGGTCACATATCTGGTGGTGCCACTCTCAGTGTGCATTTGTGCAGGCAAGGGCAGAAACTGCACTGATATTGTAAAAACTATCATCCAGACCCCTCAGGCCCACGCTTTTAAGTCTGCAGTCCCAAAGTCTCTCTGGGCACCAGGTGACCGGCTCTGCCTGCGCAATAAGCAGGGGGCTCCTTGGTACAGCAGAGAACAACCTGGACATTGCTTGGTGGGCTTAGGCCGAGACTGTCGCTGCTTTTTGTATTGCTTTGTTTTGTCTTGTTTTGCTTTGTCTTTATATCTTTGATATCTTTGCCTCTGTCGAGTGGGGTTATCAGGTGGTTTTTGCATGTGAACGTATTTGATATTTTTCTTTGTTGTTGTTGTTGTTGTTGTGCTTGGTGATTTGCTTTGTTCTGAAACTGCCCTGCCAGGGCCCAGCTTGTGAGGCACGGTCAGCAGATCAGAAATCTCCCGCCCGCACCCATACACACACACTGAAGGAGTGCCCTAGGACTCACGAGCTCTGGACAAAGGACTGGTGGTGCTCCTCTCGGTGTGCATACGTGCGGACAAGGGCAGAAGCTGCACTGACTTTGTGGAGACTATCATCCAGACCCCTCAGGCCCACGCTTTTAAGTCTGCAGTCCCAAAGTCTCTCTGAGCACCAGGTGACCGGCTCTGCCTGCGCAATAAGCAGGGGGCTCTTTGGTACAGCAGAGGACAACCTGGTCATTGCTTGATGGGCTCAGGCCGAGACGGTCGCTGCTTTTTGTTTTGCTTTGTTTTGCTTTGCTTGGTTTTGTTTTGCTTTATCTTGTATCTTTGATATCTTTGCCTGTGTTGAGCGGGGGTTATCGGCTGTTTTTTTTTTTTTTTTTTTTTTCTTTTCTTCTTCTTTGCTGTTGTCGTTGCTGCTGTGCTTGGTGATTTGCCTTGTTCTGGGACTTCCCTGCCGGGGCCCAGCTTGGGTGGCACGGGACTCGGCATATCTGGGGGCCAACTCCAGACCAAATCGGAGTGCAGCCGGGGTTGACCTACAGGTCACTTACCTAGAGGGGGTTCTCGGCAGGCTCTGGAGCCCATAGAGGCCAAATCACATTGGGGTGGTCAACCCTCACGCAGCAGAGTGCCCTGCGGGGGGCAGAGCCAAGTCTCACGGCAGGTCAGCCCAGGAGTTGACCCCACCTGCTCATTAGCGGGAAGCAATTAAAGATCTTCTTGAACGGGACAGTGTACACAACACAAGACTCACCTTTGGAGCACACGCAGAGGAGGACGACGTGGTGCGAGTCAAATATAAAGGACACATACTACACAAGATAACCTAGCAAGAACTAAGAACTCTAGGGGATCTACCTAATATATCAAAATAAACACAGTCAGCCAGAATGGGGAAACAAAGATACACGTCCCAAATAAAAGAACAGAAGAAGCTTCCACAACTGGAACCAAATGAAGCAGACGTAACCAACCTCTCAGAGACTGAGTTCAGAACACTGGTGATAAGAATGTTTAAGGAGCTTAGAGAAGACATAAAGAAGGATGTAGAAATCATAACAAACGAGCTTAGAGAAAACATAAAGAAGGATGTAGAAATCATAACGAAAAACCAGTTGGAACTAAAGAACACAATTACCGAAATTAAGAACTCACTTGAAGGAATTACCAGCAGGCTAGATGAAGCAGAGGATCGAATCAGCGACTTAGAAGACAAGGTAGCAGAGATCACCCAAACGGAACAACAAAAAGAAAAAAGAATAAAAAACAATGAAGATGGCCTAAGAGACCTCTGGGATAACATCAAGCGCAACAACATGCGCATCATAGGAATACCAGAAGGTGAAGAGAGCAAGCAAGGGATTGAGAACATATTTGAAGTAATAATGTCTGAAAACTTCCCCAACCTGATGAAGGAAACCAACATACAAGTCCAGGAAGCGCAGAGAGTTCCAACCAGGATTAACCCAAACAGGTCCACACCAAGACACATTATAGTTAAAATGGCAAAGCTTAAAGACAAAGAGAGAATCCTAAAAGCAGCAAGAGAAAGACGGAGGGTTACATACAAGGGAACTCCCATAAGACTATCAAATGATTTTTCTACAGAAACATTGAAGGCCAGGAGGGAGTGGCAGGAGATACTTAAAGTGATGGAAAACAAAGGCCTACAACCTAGATTGCTTTATCCAGCAAGGCTATCATTTAAAGTTGATGGAGAGATAAAGAGCTTTCCAGAAAAAAATAAGCTAAAGGAATTTATTACCACCAAGCCAGCATTGCAAGAAATACTAAAAGGTCTTCTGTAAATAGGAGAAAGATCAAAACAACCTAACTACAAATTTAAAAATGGCAATATCTATGTACCTATCAATAATCACTTTAAATGTAAATGGATTAAATGCTCCAATCAAAAGACATAGGGTGGCTGACTGGATAAGACAGCAAGACCCTTGTATATGCTGTATACAAGAGACTCACCTCAGAACAAAAGACACATACAGGCTGAAAGTGAAGGGTTGGAGTAAGATATTTCATGCAAATGGAAACGAGAAAAAAGCTGGAGTTGCAATACTTATTTCTGACAAAATAGACTTTAAAATGAAGAACATACTAAAAGATAAAGATGGGCACTATATAATAATAAAGGGATCGATCCGACAAGAGGACATAACCCTAGTAAACATCTATGCACCCAACATAGGAGCACCTAAATATATAAAACAGGTACTGACTGACATAAAGGCAGAGATCAACAGTAACACTATTATAGTCGGGGACTTCAACACACCTCTGACCACAAGGGACAGGTCTTCCAGACAGAAAATCAATATGGAAACAACAGCCTTAAATGATACATTGGACCACTTGGATTTAATCGATATTTTCAGAACATTTCACCCCAATGCTGCAAAATACACCTTCTTCTCAAGCGCACATGGAACATTTTCCAAGATAGATCATATGTTAGGCCACAAAACAAGTCTTGATAAATTTAAGAAAATTGAAATCATACCAATTGTCTTCTCTGATCACAATGCTATGAAATTAGAAATGAACTACAGGAAAAAAACGGGAAGACACACCAATTCATGGAGGCTGAATAACTTATTACTAAATAATGAATGGGTCAAGCAGGAGATCAAGGAAGAAATCAAAAGATATTTCGAGATAAATGAAAATGAAAACACGACGACCCAAAATCTTTGGGATGCCGCGAAAGCAGTCCTAAGAGGGAAATTCATAGCTTTGCAGGCCTACCTAAAGAAACAAGAAACATCACTAATCAACAGTTTATCTTCACATTTAAGGGATCTGGAAAAAGAACAGCAAAATAAGCCCAAAGGGAACACAAGGAAGGAGATAATAAAGATCAGAGCAGAATTAAATGAAATAGAAACCAGAAAAACAATACAAAAGATCAATGAATCCAAGAGTTGGTTCTTAGAGAAGATAAACAAAATCGACAAACCATTAGCCAGACTCATTAAAAAAAAGAGAGAGAGGACCCAAATTAATAAAATCAGAAACGAAAGAGGAGAAGTGACAACGGACACTG
Source organism: Rhinolophus ferrumequinum (assembly GCF_004115265.2). Lineage (NCBI taxonomy): Eukaryota > Metazoa > Chordata > Mammalia > Chiroptera > Rhinolophidae > Rhinolophus > Rhinolophus ferrumequinum. The sequence goes on along the minus strand of NC_046296.1, from coordinate 26,221,915 downwards.
CAGAAATACAAAGAGTTTTAAGAAGTTACTATGAGCAACTATATGCCAACAAATTTGACAATTTGGAAGAAATGGACAATTTTCTAGAGGCGTACAACCTTCCAAGGCTAACTCAAGAAGAAACAGAAAACCTGAATAGACTGATTACCACCACGGAAATTGAATCAGTAATCAACAGTCTCCCAACAAACAAAAGCCCTGGACCAGATGGCTTTACAGGTGAATTTTACAAAGCGTTCAAAAAAGAATTATCACCAATTCTCCTCAAGCTCTTCCAAAAAATCCAGAAGGAGGGAAGACTCCCAAACACTTTTTACGAAGCCACTATCACCCTGATCCCAAAATTAGACAAAGACACCACAAAAAAAGAAAACTACAGGCCGATATCTTTAATGAACATAGATGCAAAAATCCTCAACAAAATATTAGCAAACAGAATTCAGCAATACATTAAAAAGATCATTCACCACGATCAAGTGGGATTCATTCCTGGTATGCAGGGGTGGTTCAACATCCGCAAATCTATTAATGTGATACACCACATTAACAAAATGAAAAATAAAAATCACATGATCATATCAATAGATGCAGAAAAAGCATTTGATAAAATTCAACAGCCATTTATGATAAAAACCCTTAAGAAAGTGGGAATAGAGGGATCTTATCTCAACATAATAAAGGCCATATATGACAAACCCACAGCTAACATCATACTCAATGGGGAAAAGCTAAAACCATTCCCCCTAAGATCAGGAACAAGGCAAGGATGCCCATTATCTCCGCTTCTTTTCAACATAGTTCTGGAAGTTCTTGCCACAGCAATCAGACAAGAAAAAGAAATAAAAGGCATCCAGATTGGTAAGGAGGAAGTAAAGTTATCATTGTATGCAGATGATATGATACTATATATAGAGAACCCTAAAGACTCCACCAAGAAGCTATTAGAGCTGATAGATGAATTTAGTAAAGTGGCAGGATACAAAATTAATATTCAGAAATCAGTTGCATTTGTATATACCAATAATAAAACATCAGAAGGAGAAATTAAAAAAACAATCCCATTTACAATCGCTCCAAAGACTATAAAATACCTGGGAATAAATTTAACCAAAGAAGTAAAAGATCTATACTCAGAAAATTATAAGACACTGATGAAAGGAATGAAGGAAGATATAAATAGATGGAAACACATATCATGTTCATGGATAGGAAGAATTAATATAATTAAAATGTCCATACTGCCTAAGGCAATATACATATTCAATGCAATTCCTATCAAACTGCCAACGTCGTTTTTCACAGAAATAGAACATATAATCCTAAAATTTATATGGGACCATAAAAGACCCCGAATAGCAAAGGCAATCTTGAGAAATAAGAACAAAGTGGGAGGTATAACAATACCTGACTTCAAATTATACTACAAGGCTACAGTAATCAAAACAGCATGGTACTGGCATAAAAACAGACACATAGATCAATGGAACAGAATAGAGAGTCCAGAAATAAATCCACGCCTATATGGCCATTTAATCTACGACAATGGAAGCAAGAATGTACGATGGAGTAATGACAGTCTATTCAATAAATGGTGCTGGGAAACCTGGACAGACACATGCAAAAAAATGAAGTTGGACCACCTCCTTACACCATATACAAAAATAAATTCAAAATGGCTTAAAGACTTAAATGTAAGGTCTGAAACCATAAAATACCTAGAAGAAAATATAGGAAGAAACTTCTCAGACATTACCCGGAGTAAGATTTTTACTGATATACACCCTCGCGCGAGGGAACTAAGAGAAAGAATAAACATGTGGGATTATATCAAACTAAAAAGTTTTTTCACAGCAAAGGAAACCATCAATAAAACAAGAAGGGATCCTACTGAATGGGAAAAGATATTTGCCAGTGATATATCTGATAAGGGATTAATATCACAAATCTATGGAAAACTTACTCAACCCAACTCCAAAAAAACAAACGATCCAATTAAAAAATGGGCAGAGGACTTGAAGAGACATTTTTCTGAAAAGGACATTCAGATGGCAAACAGACATATGAAGAAATGCTCAACCTCACTAACCATCAGAGAAATGCAAATAAAAACCACAATGAGATACCACCTCACCCCAGTCAGAATGGCTATCATCAATAAATCAACAAACAACAAGTGCTGGCGCGGATGTGGAGAAAAGGGAACGCTTGTGCACTGTTGGTGGGATTGCAGACTGGTGCAGCCGCTATGGAAAACAGTATGGAGGTATCTCAAAATTCTGAAAATGGAACTACCTTATGATCCAGTAATTCCACTCCTAGGTATCTATCCGGAGAAATCCAGAACTTCAATTCAAAAATCTCTATGCACTCCTATGTTTATTGCAGCACTATACACAATAGCTAAGACATGGAAACAACCAAAATGCCCATCGGTAGATGATTGGATTAAGAAACTGTGGTACATTTATACAATGGAGTATTATGCAGCCATAAGGAAGAAAGAAATCTTACCATTTGCAACAACATGGATGGATCTAGAGAACATTATGTTAAGTGAAATAAGTCAGACAGAGAAAGATAAGTTCCATATGATCTCACTTATTTGCGGATTCTAAAGAAAAGAATAAGTGAATGAACTAATCAGAAACTGGGAGACAATGAGGAAAAACTGAGGGTTGCTAGATGGGCGGGGGGAGTGGGGGGTGGGGGGGAGGGTGAGGGGATTGGAGGGCAGTCGGTGACCACAGGATGGCCACGGGGTTTGAAAATTAATCTGGGGAACGTAATTTGGTGGTTACCAGAGCGTAAGGGGGTTGGGGGGTGGGGGATGAGGGTGAGGGGGATCAAATGTACGGTGATGGAAGGGGAGCTGTCTCTGGGTGGTGAACACACAGTGTGATTTATGGATGATGTGATTCAGAATTGCACAACTGAAATCTATGTAATTCTACTAACAATTGTCACCCCAATAAATTAAAAAAATAATTAAAAAGAGAACTACCATATGACCCAACAATTCCACTTCTGGGTATCTATACAAAGAAAATGAAAACACTAACTTGAAAAGATATCTGCACTCCCTATGTTCACTGCAGCATTATTTACAATAGCCAAGGTATGGAAGAAACCTAAGTGCCCACTGATAGGTGAATGGATAAAGACATGTTATATATATAAAATGGAATATTACTCAGCAATAAAAAAGAACAAAAACTTGCCATTTGTGACAAAATAGATGGACCTAGAAAGTATTATGCTAAGTGAAATAAGTCAGACAGAGAAGGGCAAATACCATATGATTTCACTTATATAGGAACTGAAAAACAAAACAAATGAACAAAGGAAACAAAGACAGAAATAGACTCATAGATATAGAGAACAAACTGATCACTGCCAGAAGGGAGGGGGTGGGGGGATAGGCACCCCCCACCATGAAGGGATTTTGAAGTATAAACTCACAGTTATAAAACAAATAAGCCATAGGGATATAATACGTACAGCATAGGGAATATAGTCACCAATATTAAAACTCTGTATGACTTATTGTCTAGTAATCACTTCATTAAGTATATAAGCGTTGAACAATTCTGTTGTAAATCTGAAACTAATACAATATTGTATGTTAACTATAATTTAATAAAAGAGAAACACACTAGGATTTTTCTGGGATAATTTAGCACTTTGACTCTGAAACATCCCATGATGTCACCTGCCATTTAAAAACAGGTGCAAAACTGCTGGGCTGCCCACAGTCAGCATTTATTATTTAGTAGATGCATATTATATGGAGTGTCAGGCTACGTCAAAGCTTTAGATAGATAATAAACACTCAAATACAAATATGGAGCTCAGGAGTGAGATCTAAAAAAAAATATGGGTTTAGGAGCCAAACGTACAGCTGTATAGATGGTGAGAGAGAGTGATAGCAAGAGGAGTCTCAAGGTAGAGGGAGGGTTTATTTTTTAAGGTGGAAGAGACAAAAATATCAGTTATTATCTTCATTCCTGTATTTGCAGCCTTTCTTCCCATCTCCTCCTCTCTAGAGGAATTAGGGCCAGGGTTGCAAAGAGCACAGTGTCAATAATTGGTTTTGGTGCCAACTCAGGCTGCAGCTGTGTGTCCTGTAAACAGTACAGCTCAAGATTTGTCACAGATGGTGACAGCCAATGAGAAGGTGTCTAGGTATTCAAAGCAAGGTTTACCATTTTTTTCAGTAGTTAGTAAACATTATATGTCATTTGTTTTCTAATAAAGAAAAACTAAACATATTTTAACTACAAAACATTTTATTTATAACTCAACACATATGAGTGCATGGGGGATTTGGCATAAACAATGGTTACTATGCATCCTCTTTTTATGAACATTCCAAATTATATTCATGTAAAGTACCTAATTTATGAAATTGATGTTTGGACATGATTTAGTTATTTCAAACCTAAATTTTATGTTGTGACTTTGCTGAAAATTATCCACTATTTGGCACATTCAAAAGTACTTTCCATTAAAGGTACTCAATGAAAGGTTTAATATTGTTACAGAGCAATGGTCAATTCCTGAAAACTACATTTATGTTGAGTGTTGTTAACCTCCTATACCTAAATCACTGATTATGCCAATAAGGAAATATGTGCAATTTGCCTTTAGAAATTGCATTTATTTGTTTCTAAACTTCAGCAAGTTTGGAAAATCTCCAAAGTTTTAGTGTTACTCATTTTATGTCTGATCAAGAAGAGAGAAGAAAGTTCTCTTTTCGGCTAATTAGAGTATGTGGAGTGCTTATATGCATTTTCTCATTTAGACTTTATAGCATTTCCCTATTTTATAAAGTAGAAAAATGATGGACCTATACTTTTAGCACAAATTTGTCTAATTCCAAAACCCATCATTTTGTCACTACATACTTCTTTCATTGTAGGGTATGTGCCAACTTTGAGCCATCCAGCACTTAGATCTACGTGCCAGCTCTAAGCCAGCTTTCAAATAACTGCACCCTCACGAGATCCTTGCCAAAAATGCCCGTCTAAGCCACTCTCAAATATCTGATATAAAGAAACTATGAAGATAATGAATGTTTATTTTTTTAGAGTTCTCATATTCTTTTACTAGATTAAATATATGAGTAATTCATTCTGAATGTGGGAAACCTTTCCAATCTTATCACCAACTCTTTTCCCTTTCCCAACAATACACAGAAATGATCACTGTTTTACTGAAAGAGAGGGAGAAGAGGAGGAAGAGAAGGGAGGAGGGAGCAAGGGTGAAACAAAAAAAGAAAAAAAAAGAAAACCAAAAAACCCACCCTTTGAAGTCTTTCCCATTCTCAGTCACCACCCTCTTGTCCACTTTTCCTTTCTTACCTCTGCTTCCTCTTAAATCAGAGGGGGCCAAAAAAAATGTACACATTTTAAGAAAGAAAAATCTGTATTAAAATTGTAATACTCACTATATACCAATAACAAAAGATGAATACAAGTCATGTGTATACATTTTTTTGGCACCCCAGGTATACCTCAATCTTCTACTTCTTTCCACCTTCATTATTACCACACTAGCCATCATCTTATTTTACCTGGAGCACTTCAATAGCCTTCTGATTGGTCTCCCATGTCAACTTTTGAGCCTCTATAATCCATTTCTCATAAAACATTAAAATATTTAAAAGTTGTTAAAGTATATTATGCAGAATATTTAATATACTATTTAATGTAACATATTTTTAAATACACAAATTAGATCGTTTAATTTATTCCTCTAAAACTCTTGAAAAAGCTCCCCCTTGCATACATCTTAAAGTCCTTACAAGGGCTTATACACGCCTGTGTGAGTTGGTCCATTCCTCTTCTACATAATCTCCCTTCACTCTGCTGCAGAAAGACAACTTGGGGTAAAACAGTAAAGAGCCTTGGAAAAAATGCAAGAAGTCTGAACTTTATTCCATATGTCAATAGTTTTCAAACTTGTTCTTCCTGGCAGAACACTTTTTCTTTCAATCAAATACTGCACATAACTCCAATATACATGTATAAAACTTGTAAAAGTAGATATGTGCTGGTTGAAGCGAGGTCCAGGGGCCCATTCCAACCACTAATACAAAACAGTTCCCTGAGGCCAAATGGTTAGGTGGGGCTGGGGAGGGACATAATTTGGTTCTCAAGTTTTAGTTATATTGCATTGCCTGGATTGACCTGCCATCGCTCAACTTGTCTCTCATATTTTGTCTTAACTCAAGACTATTTTTACTCGGAGCATTTTTTAAATTTCATCTCCCAGATTACTATTTCAGTCAGTCGTTATGATCTATTACATTATTTTGCTCTTCATATATACACATATATGTATAATTTTTTAATTTTAACAATCATATTTTAAATTTCAAAGCTCTCTTCCTCTCATTGCTTCTTTTGGATAGTGGTCTGTTCTTGTTCAATTATCTTCTGGAATCTCCCAAAAGTTATTGATTAGAAGATGTTTTAATGGAAACAACCAAAATGTCCTTAGATAGATGAATGGATAAAGAAGTTGTGGTATATATACACAATGGAATACTATTCGGCGGTAAGAAAAGATGATATAGAAACACTTGTGACAACAGGGATGGATCTTGAGATTATAATGCTAAGCGAAATAAGTCAGACAGAAAAAGCAGAGAACCATATGATTTCACTGATATGTGGGATATAAACCAAAAACAACAAAAGAACAAGACAAACAAATGAGAAACAAAAACTCATAGACACAGACAATAGTTTAGTGGTTACCAGAAGGTAAGGGGGCAGGGAGTGGTAGATGGGGGTAAAGGAGATCAAATATATGGTGATGGAAGGAGAACTGACTCTGGGTGGTGAACACACAATGGGATTTATAGATGATGTAATACAGAATTGTACACCTGAAATCTATGTAATTTTACTAACAATTGTCACCCCAATAAACTTTAATTAAAACACACACACACACACACACAGATGTTTTATATGCTTTTCTGTTCTTTGAGGTAAGTGGTTCATCCAAATCAGTTGTCTATTCATCGTGGCTCTTATATTTCCTGCTATTGGTTTTCTTAACTGTCTAAGGATCCTTAGCTATCCATTCATATTTTAAAATGAATATCTAAATTGATAATATATGAGTACATAGCTGGCTCAGGTCTTCTCTATACCCATAGAGCTCTGTTTCCTCCAACTGGTTTCTCTCCTGTCCAGGAGGGCTCACGGCTGGCACTTAAGTGGTCATGGCCACATTAAAATGTGCACGCTAGCCCACAAAGGCGAGATGAGGAGGCTCCAACTGGCAAAAACTGAAGTTTTACTCTGGTGGTACTCTACCGCACTTCCCCCCTGCGCAGGACTGCCTTTCCTTTTCCTTTTCCCTCCCATCCATGACTGTAACATGGGTAAGGCCCCCCAAGTCACGTCATGTTCTACTCGTTCCTCAGGCCCCTACAGCCACTTTGCAATTTCCCTCCTATTTAAGAAACAGACGTTTAAATAATTACCCCTACTTTCAAGAACTTGAAAGTGTTGAGGCTCTCCTTTCATGTACAGTTGTTTTCTTTTCTGTAACATTTTGGGTTATCATTTTCCAGCCTCTGCTTTCTGTCTGTCAGGAATTCCTCACAATTTCTAATGGCATCAATGTTTTTTGTCAATTAGTGTTGAGAATTTATCTTTTAATTCATGCCCCCATTTAAAAGAATTTAATTCTTCCCCCCATTTTAAAGAGCAAAAATGCTCTGAGTAGTGGCATCTATTCAAAAAGTGATTTAGAAAGGGAAAAGGCCCTAGAATATCTGTAGAGGAACGATACTGGGGAGTAACAAAGGTTAAAGATATCAGAATATGTGGCCTTGACCTACCTCTCCAAATTCATTATTTGCCACTTTCCTCCTTAGCTCACTATACTCCAGAAACATGGGCTTCTTTTGTTCCTCAAAAAATATCAAGCTTATTCCTACTTCAGAGCCTTTGTGCCGCTATGTGGTATCTGATGCTTCTCATGATTCAAATCTCTATGCAAATCTCACTTCTTCCTAAAAGTCTTCTCCAACTAGCATTAATGTTACATAAAGCTGCTCTGTAATATTCCCCCACTGTATCATAATAAGTATTCAATAAATATTTAATGAAGTTTTGGGAAGAGAAGAAATAGTCAATGACACAAGGTCTCAGATAAGTCAAGAGAGAATAACATCAACCTCAAAGCTAGAGTGTTAGCCATGAAAAGAAATGACTTATTTCTGAGCTAGATGAAAATAAAATAAGGGTAAAGATTAAGATATGTTTTGAAGTGTTGGGAAATAATGCTTTATAGGTTTCTCATGTTTCTGCAAGAGAGACACTGAATGCCCTCTATTCTAGACTATCTTTTCAAGGATAGCAAACAGCCCTGGAAAATAAAGATAATGTCTATTATGGAGCAAAGGGCAGGCATGCTTACTTCCCATTATAAAATATTTAGGTTCCCTGAGATCAGGGTTCCTGTCCTGTAATGCAACCCACTGCATGTGCAGGTATCATGTGTCTGTCCTCATATCACAGTAAGGGAACTGAGGTTCAGGGAACCAATGTAAAAATGCTGATACTCTATTGCTGTGAATAATAAACTCCTTCATCTCTGATCCAGGAGTCTTATGTTTTCTAGCAGCATCCTTGAAACTGTGGCAAATTAACTTTTTCAGTTTGCAAGTAGGGTAAAATCTCAGACTCTTCATTCTTCTTGATGTGAAGTAGGGAGAAAAAAATGAGACATTAAAGCTTGTTGACATTTTTTGCTAATGAAGAATGAAAAGTCTTCTGTTCAGTGAGGCAGGGAGAACACTGGGAGGCTCATCATGAGTGATTTTGGATATAGTCACTGTGAGGAAAAAGCAAGAAAGTAAACTAGAAATGAGCACCTCCTTTTCACCCTGTGCCTTTCACCACCTGACAAATACTGCTGATTTTTTTGCCTGATTAATATTAGTGTTCTTCCTCTCCATTGCTATAGTTTGACTTGGTCCAGACCTTCTATTCCTTTCCTGGGCTATTTTAATACTCTATCTAAAGAGCCTCTCTTTGCCCCAACCCAACCTACTGATAATCTTTTCAAAGAACAATTCTCATTATATCATTCCTCTATTTACAAGACACAGAAATTAAACTAATGGCATTATCATTTGAATTTTTTAAATTGTGAAATATATCATACAAAGTAGAAAACATGTAAGTACTATTTAATGAATAATAAAATGAATATCCTGTACCCACTCTCCTGCTTAAGAAACAGAACACTACCAGCACCTTAAAAATCTTACGTCCCCTCCCTAATTGCATCCCTCCATTCCCTCCTCCAAAGCTGATGAGCACCTTGAATTTTGGGTTATTCCTTCTTTTCCCTTTTTCAAAACAGATTACTACTTTTGCAATCATCCCTAAAGAATATATTGCTGATGAATGGATAAATAAGATGTGGTGTATCCGTAGAATGAAATATTCAGCCTTAAAAGAAACGAAATAAATCCTCTATTTAAAATCCTCCGACGGTTTATACGCCAAGAGCACAGAGCTTTAGAGTGGCGATCAAGGCCTTCAGATCATTCCCCATTACCTTTTTAGTCTTACGTCTAATTCAAACCCTAGAACTGTCACTAGCTAACATACAACTTGTTCCCTCTATAGCCTTATACTTTCCTACTTTTACTATGCTGCCCCCTGAACCTGGAATGTATTTTCCACCACTCAGTAGCTTCTTTAAGCCTTTCAGATGCCACCTCCTTCATGAAGCATTCCTGTTCCCTCGTCAGACAGAATGTTGACATCATCTGAAATCACACAGCACTTTATCTGTATTTCCTATATAGTGTGTGATTTTCTACTCTAGTTATATCTCCATTCTAATTGCCTGATACCTTTTAAATCACGTTCATCCTTTGGTTTGAGTGATACAGCACTCTTCTCATTTTCTTCCAGGCACTCTCCAGCTGCTGCTTAAGCATTTTTCTTCTTCCTCTTAGTATTTTTTTCTTTCTTATGTGATTCTTCTTCCTCTGTTCATCTCTGAAATAGTGGATCCCTCAGGGTCCTATTCAGGGTCTTCCTCTCTTTTCTTTATATGCTCCTTGCAAAACATCTTACCTACTCCAAATACTACCTACAAGCTGATGACTCTTAGGCACCAGTCTCCATTTCTCTCCTAAGCATCTGATTTATATATCCAACTTCTACTGGCCGTCTCCACACAATATCCACATTAACTTGAAGTTCAGTTTCTAAAACTGAATTCATATTCTTCCCTTTCAGACCCATTCCATGGTTCCAGTCACATTGAATGGAAGCACAATCCACCTAGTTATCTAAGTCAGAAACGTGAATGTCACCTTCACTACTATTTCTTCCACAACCTCCACACCCCGTCAGTCACCAACACTGTTACTGTTACTGCTTAAATATTTCACAAATTCATCTAGTTCTCTCCATCTCCTTTGCTACCGAAATAGCTTAAGACTGTAACACATCTCAGCCAATTATTCAGAAAGTCCTCACGTTGTATCCCTGCCTCTAATCTCTTTCCAATCCATTCTCTACACTGCTGCCAGCACCATCTTTCCAAACAGCAACAATAATGTCACTTCTCTGAAAAGCCTTAACAACTTCCCATTGAGCCAAGGATGAAATTACAATGATACACAAGACCATGCATGAAATGATCAATAGTTGCTCATAGCTCCAGCTTCTTCTCTGAACACTTAAGTCTTGGAGTCCCATGAGTCATGACATATTCTCTAGCTCCTCTCTCTCTGCCTTTGTGCATGTTATTTCATGGGAGATGCACTTAACTATCCCCACTTTTCTCTCCCTTCTAATCCTTTACCTGGTTAACCCTTACACATACTAGGCCTCAGGTTATCCAAAACTTTCTCCAGGAAGATTTCTCCAACACCAGGCCCGACTAAGATTTGGTTAGATGGCCAAACCTAATTCCATCACAGGTACTTTCAGAATACTTTTGCTTTCCCAATCATAGCACTCATCAACTTACATACTTAGATTTTAATTACCTATTTAATTGACTGTCTCTCTGACAATACTGTAAGCAACATTAGCCATGCTGGTAACTTACTAACCCTTATAGAACATAGTTGATGATTTCTAAATATTTGCTGTCAAATGAATGAATGAATGTCTTATCTAGGGTTTCCAGGCGGGAATTCTTTCCCGCCAGTTCGAGGGAATTTTTTTGCTTTCCCATTCCCGAATCCCAAGAAAAGTTGGTTGGGAAATCGGGAAAATTGGCTCCTTGAACCCAGTAATACCCACAATGGGAAATATACATACTCTTCACAATGTATCTCTTAGACGGTTTTCCTATTTATTGCTATCTAAAGTTACATTGTGTTACAATGTTACACACCACCAGATATGCACAACCAGAATCAGGAATCACATGACCAGCTAACTCCAGCTCTTGTAAATCGAGCACATTTGATCATGGAGAACAGAAAACAGTTTGTATTTACACAGAGACATATTTATTTTCACCACCTAGGATTTAACTACAAAGTCATCCTCAGGTGAACTAACTAAGGACATCTAAGGTAGTTTACCTTAATATGACATTGTAGTCAAACCCCAGGTTGTGAAAATAAATATGTCTCTGTGTAAATACAAACTGTTTTCTGTTCTCCACGATGAATCGTTTCCACAAAGTGACGGCCGATACTACCAATCACATTCGATCAGTTTGTTTGAGGCTGACGATTGTGATATATGTGAGTGTTCTTGGCTCTCTCAGCTACTGTGGGTAAGTCACTCTATTTAAAAACAACTCGCACTGCTAATATTTTGTTACAATATTACAATAATTTTCAATCTCAGATCAAAATGTTTTGTGGCACTTTTTAGCTATAAATATTCGCTGCACAATATAGGTCTTTCTAAATTTTTTCTTAATGCTTTTAAAGGAAATAAAATTTGAATTGGTTAAACGTAGAAATAGAGATCTTGTGTCTCTCACAAAGTACTTGAGCAGTTAGTTGTCTGTGTGAGATGGAAGACGATGAATTTTTTGCCTTGTCAAGTAAGAATGAAATTGCATGACTGGCAAAGTCATTAATGGAAAGACTTTTTAAAGGAACATTTACAGCAGAAGAAGTTCCAAGAGAAGAAATAAAGGATACCTTATAGAGAGTTCTGACATTATAAATCAGAATCTGATCTGAAGTGTGAATTGACTAAAGCAATATCAATTTCAATATCAAAGCCTATCCCTATGCATGCAGACAAAATATTTGCTTCTCTAAGGAAGGAAATGAGCTTATATGAAGCAACGCATTCTCTCACTCCCAACTTGAAGATGCTTTTAGACGCACTCATAACAATTCGACTAACATCTACAGAAAATGAAATAAATTTTTCCACATCAAGTATATTTGTTACAAAGCAAAGATCACGACTGTCTGATCGGGCAATTAATGCTCTATGTTTCTTAAAGTTTTATTTTAAAAATGACAAGTAAAAACTATTTGAAGTATTTTTTTAATTTTTCAAATGAATAATATTTGCATTTGTTTTCTATTAATGTCTAATCTAATAAATAAATATTTAAATGAGATTGGGAATGTTAATACATTGTGTGATATATGTAAAAACTCACTGTATACTATAAGGATTGGTTAAATCAAGTTTGTATTAATTATACTATTTATATTTTGAGAAAACTTGAAATATAATAGAAACCTAGCCAAAATGATACCGTAGTGACACCTGTTTAGTGCTCAGGGCAAGAGATGCACTAGTCATGAAATTCCGGCTGACCTCCATTTAGGAAATTTTATTTACTCAAGTTTTGCATCATCCTTTTACATATAGGAGTCTCTCAAAACCTCTGAAAGACTGCGCCAGGGCCACAAACCCCGGTTGCCCCACCTTCTCTATGGCTTTTCTGTTTATTAACATTTACTGTTACAGCCATTATTACAGATGATCAACGAAAATTAAATAAAAAAAGATTATTTCGGAAATTCTCGGAAATACAATTTCCCGTTCTCGATTCCCGAAAGTTCCACAATGTCAGGAATTTGGAAACCCTAGTCTTGTCTCTTCTATCTCTGCTAGACAAGAACATAAATCCCCCAGTCGCCAAATCTGAGTCTGACAAGTTATGAAAGTACAGCTCAAAATGCTAGGAAAGAAACCTCAAGTGTCATACAGTCCAGTCCCCTGCTTTTAAGCAAGTAGAATATAACCAATCCCTGAATTATATGTGACCAAGTATTAGTAAATTATTGTTAGCAATTTTTTTTAAATAACATGTGAAATAACAAAATTAGATATATAGAATCCCAAACAGGATGTTAAAATGAAACCTGACTCACTACATATGAATTTATGTATGTTCATTAATATGCTAGCATAGAAAAATAAAAAAAACATTGAGAAATGTGACTATCTTATAGAATTAGGACACTATAATCTACTTGAGTTTAAAGATTTTATCGTTTTAAAATATTTTAAACCATCACTTCAAAATAAAAAATTTGCCTTTGACAAAATGCTTTGAGTATTCAAAGGGAGAGAAATTCATATAAGCAAGGTTGTCCAGCAATGAAGATGATTTCCATAGCCCAATTTTAGCATATATTATTAACATAAGTTTGCCTGAAATATACTACATGACCCTGTATATTTTCTTTATAGCTTAATATCAACCATCAGAATAACTAGTGTCAACACCTCCTTTAAAACCATTCATTCATGTATCATTCAAGGAAAGTATTTTTAAAGGATATATTATTTTGACATGTATTTTCAAACTGACAAGCACTCAGCAATTATAAGGGCTTACTTCTTTTAAAATAATAAAGCTGGCAGCACAGACGAAACTAGCCTGATAAGAATATTACTATTTAATGGTTCTGAGAGTCAGAATACTATCACTCCTAATGAACTAACATTTAAGAAAATTATTTATTCATGAAAACCAGTCACTTTTGTTTTAAAAATAATATGAGGTGAGATGAAAAATAACTCTGTGGTTGGTACAGATATTTTCAAAACAACACAGTGCTAGTCACTGGAACTCATGGGCTGGCGTCGATTTCTCAGACTTTCCTTAGTTCTCTCCTTTGTAATTCTTGAACCCGAGTCTCCTGGAACGCTAATAAAACTGTTAAAGAATATTGTTTCAACATCTGTTGCTAACATATTTAAAGGAAACCTATGTTAGAAAAAATAGCATTTGATGACGAGTGAAACTTTTCCCAAATATGTAATTAATTTTTAAAAATTCATATTTTCTTCTAAGACAGTTAATTCACAATTTACACATATAGAAAACTGTATTATCTCATTGCAATCTGGCTAATTTTTTGACACCTAAAGTCCCTCTTCACATTTGAAGGAAAAATTGTACCGATATTACAAGGTGAAAGCAGATAGGATTCTTTCGCATTGACAAAGCTTCTATAACATGTAGTTTGAGTAATATGAGTACGCTGAATAAGGTCTGCTCCACAAAAGATGGCTAAAAAAATTCTGGTAAAATTTTGATTATTCCAAGTACTATCAAATTAATTTTTATTAGTATATTTCTTTCTCATAGTTGAACTATTATCTATAGGCAGAGAATTTGAACCAATAATTCTAGTAAGTGTTGTCATTTATAGATAGATACGTAGATAATAGTTGATAAATCATTTCTTGAGTGATTCAGGATATGTTTTATATTTTTTATTTCTTAAATACTCTAACAATTTCATCATTTTATTGGTATTCTAAATAAAATCAAGGTAGTCTATAAAAAGGTTATGTCCCAGGAGCTTTGTAATGAGTATTATTTTGAAAAACAATTTAAAAAACAACTAGACTTTTAAAAACTATATAGAAACTGTTTTCTGTATCACTAATTAAAGGTGGGTTAAAGAGGGTTTGCACAATTTTATTCAAGTTTTCTATCTTAAGAAACAGTATTTACTAATTATTTTTATAAACAATAGGCATAAATATTTATTTGGCCTCTGTTAACATTCTTATGAAACATCAAAATATCTTTAACAGTTTTCTTTTATAAGTCAGTTACTTAAACTCCTATAAATTCAGAGTATTTACAGCCAGTACAAACAAATTAATGAATTAAAAGAAGGCATGAAACTCAGAAAATTCATTATATAAAATGTTCGCTTTCAGAGCAGATAATTATGTACACTCTGTTCAAATAAACAGAGTAAAGACAGCAGCTTGTTGGTATAGTAGCTTTCTCTTACAGTTGGCTAAGGAATGTACCTGGTGCTTGCAAGAGGCACCTAACCATTCAAACATAAAGAAATGCGAATGGTAGACCAGAGAATTTGTGAGTGTGTTTTATAATACACATGTTAATAATTATGTCTCTATATGTGATTGCTTATGTTAAATATAAAATATAGAAAAGCGGCAACCTAGAACTACATCTATTACAAATTTTCTTAATTAAAACATGATTAAATTCTATATTTCAGTTTTTAATTGTTTCCATTTTGAAGCAGTAAGCATTTTAACTCAAATTCTAAATGATGTTTTAAAAATTGCACACAAACAGTTCCTACTATCAGGACTTATTACTCAATACAGTGTAAGTTATAATAATGCATGGTTTTTTATTTCACTTTACTCTTAATTGTATAATGTTGAAAAAAACTTCAGATTACTTTTGTAAATATTTTTTACCATTATATTCTTTCCTGTTTTTCCAAAATCACTTAACATTATGAAAAATAGAGGAACAAATATTAAACCATATAGCAAATGTTTCTATTTTGCCCCAGTTGGCATTAAAGCAGCAAATATTGGGTGTCTGCCCTATTGACATCCTCAGATAAACAAATGCATTATTAAGTGTTTAAAAGTAAAGGTAGAGTAGAAGAGTTGTGTAAAAGCCAGACTAGTTAGTAACTTAAAACAAATAAGACCACAGACCAACCAGGTTTTTTGGTGTTTTTTTTTTTTTTTTTGACATCGCTTTTAAAACTCTTTGGCCCAATTTCGGTCAGTATGTGAAAATTAGCCACAGAAATCCTATTACCCTAATGAGTATTCTATGTGTAACTCCCCACACATCAAACATAAGGCTTGCACGATTTATTTTTCAAATATCTAAATAAATATGTACATATATAATACAAAATATAGTATCTTTATAAACCTTAATATATAATATAAATATACATATACACATTCACATGTCAATAACACACACACGCACAACGCACACATCTCCTCACTCTAGCAGTTTTCTACTTGCTAAGAAGTTGAGGTATAGTCATTAAAAGGATTATCCAAAATAAGTGCCTGCATAGCAACGGTCTTAGTCGGGGTCTGAACGAGCTATATATTTAACAGAGCATGTCGAATGTGAAGATTCCCATTCTTAAAACTATATGTATTACCTAAATGAAACTGTTTGAAGCCTGAATATCGCATTCAAATACTACAGGCCAGGGAAGGAAGCATTTTTTTCTTCTTGAAGTGAATTTGAAGCTTCTGAAAGTCTGACAGATTTGGAAGAAAAAGTATAGCTCTAAACTAAATTAAATATTCACAGAACAAACACTGCAGCTGCAAGAGCAATTCAAATTTCCTATCACCAATGTTTCAATCCTCTTTTGAAAGAATGATTTCTGAGGTCAGAGGTTACTCCCATTTTCGTGGCTATTCAGGCCCCTGGCTAATGTAGCTAATTTGGGTGCCCATAGTGACAACTGCAAAAATGGATATATCTGCAAGAGCAGTAAGCCATTTTATAATATAAAGGTTGCCAACTACTATAAAAATAGTGATATTTCAATTTCATAAATTGTTTCTATACCCTTTTATCTAAAACTAGTTTGCATGACTCAAGTACTAAATCTGTATTTTTTCATTAAAATATTAATTATGTGTTACATTCCAAAAGTTTCAAAGGGGACTGAAAATAAATTTAAAATGAAAACATGTTATCATCAAATAAACCAAGAGCAACGGCCCACTGTTTAGACTCAGTAATCCCAACCCATCTCTGACGCGGATGTGTCTGTGAGTCTGTACACATATACCCCTTTTTCACAAAGAGAAGGAAAATGATTCTTCCCTTTGAACCGCCTCTATTAATTACTGATAAAAACCTAACTGGTATTACGCATTATAAAAAAGCTTATTCATAAGTAATGAAATAATATTACCTCAAAATAGAAATGTCAAAGATTCAAAAGAAAAATACTAAAGGTGGTAGTCTTGAAGAGAAGTAATATAAAGTTGGAGGGAATTTCATAAAACCTAAACTTCTAAAAAGTAATTTTTGTATTGTTGTTTATACATAAAAAATAAGTTTTAAAATAATTTAAAGTCCTATGTTCTTTCACTACACTGGTAAAATATAATATCAGTTTTAACTCTGTCTGACAGAGTATATATGATTCACAGTTAGAAAAATAACATAAAAATACACATATAGTTGTGTGTAATTCTGTCTGTTATGATAGCCTAGTGAAGTACTTAAAGTGATTCTAATTTTTCTGTGATTATCAGTGAATATTTTAAGTGGTAAGATATCTTCATTTTGTGCTTTCAAAATTCTGAAAGACATTTACATATGAATGTAACTGAAACATCATTCACTAAATT
Source organism: Rhinolophus ferrumequinum (assembly GCF_004115265.2). Taxonomy (NCBI): domain Eukaryota; kingdom Metazoa; phylum Chordata; class Mammalia; order Chiroptera; family Rhinolophidae; genus Rhinolophus; species Rhinolophus ferrumequinum. The sequence goes on along the minus strand of NC_046296.1, from coordinate 26,204,300 downwards.
GCTGGAAGACATGACTTTTTTTAATTTCCAAAAATAACTATATCTCAAATAGGAAAAGAAAAGAAAAAAAAACAACTTTCAAAATTGACTTAAGGCTTTAAATAATTACCTGCAGAGAATTTTTTCCTTCTCTTTAATATACAAGTACATCAATAGTTATTTTTCATTTCAGAAACTAAATCTTCAATTTAATAATAACCTGAACTTACATAGGAATGCAAGGGCTATTTTTTTAATGGATAAAAGAAGACAAAACATGCCAAAAGGAAAGCTACTTTTCAAGTTTTAACTGATCAACAATCACTTGATAAGATGAAATATTACAGATAATTGCTCAAATCCTACGGCATTTTAGAATGATTTGAAATAGTAGAGGGTAAGCCTGTTTAACTGTAGTTAGAGAGCAAATCAATATTTAAATATTTATAGAAAACCAATTTTTCTGTTGTTTGTGGGGTTTTTTTCCCTATAGTTAGCTGAGCTTAAAATACAATAGAAACAATGTTCAAACTTTGAGACCTTTGTCTGTATCACAAGAAAGGTCCCCATTTAAATCCTAGAACAACTAATATTTATATATTCATTTAATATTTCAAGAATTCTTATTTCCAAAGAGTTTCCTCAAACCAGAATTTTGATTTCACCCTCTGCTTTCCAAAACAACAAAAAACCCTCCACAAACTTCATTATATGGTTCTTGCACAATTGCACCACCTAGTGTTTGCTAGGCAATATTCCTACAAATTTGGTAAAGCTTTCTCAGCATTAAAACAAAACAAAAACTACCACTGTCACCACCATGATACCACCACGTTACATCGGCCATCCAAACTTTCACAAATTGTTACCTTCGTTTGACTTATATAAGTTTAATAGTTTGAGATGCATTAACATTTTAGATTTTAATTATGATCTATTTAAATACTTTATATGTGCCTTAAGATAGGCTTTCAACTCTAAAATACATATTTCAAATATATTCACATTGATTATACATTATTTCAAAACGAATCCCATTTTAAAACCTAGAATGTGTTTTAATGCCAAAATTAATAGAGAAAAATGAGAATGGTGGGTGGCCTCTTCAAAGGGCAAAGGACATACCTTCTCTTGTCTCTACACCTTTGGCTTCCTAAGGGCTACAGGGTAGGCTCCTGTTCCTGTTCTCCACCCACAATCACATTATAAAGTCTTGTTTAGCTATGTATAAGGAAGACATACTACTTTAGTTTCCTCAGGAAATAATTATTAGAGTTTGTGAAATTAATGTTCTTATTACAATGTTGAACAATAATTTCTTTAAATGTGCATTTATGAGTGATAAAATACCGTAATCATATTAAATTTACAATATTAACTTGAACTTATTTAATGTACATGATAATTAGAAGTTATCATTACTGTTCTACATGGTAATAAAGCGTAAACAGTTCACACAAATTACTATAATCGACATTGCCTTTATATATAATTAAAACCAAGCATACCTAAGGTAAGCTGGAGGGAATGAAAAGGAAACCCAAATAGAACAAAAAGTTACTCTAAGGTCCTTACTTGGGAGAGCAGCAGGGAGCCATGGTCATAGATTACAAAATTCCATGGCTGGTAAGTATACTAGTTCTCCAACTTGCCAACCTCCAGTGTTGGAAGCCGAAAGAGCCAAATAAACTTTAAAGTGTGTGTGGATGTGTGTGTGCGTGTGTGTGTGTGTGTGAGAAAGAGAGAGAGAGAGAGAGAGAGAGAGAGAGAGAGAGAGAGAGAGAGAGAGCACTCTTCCATCTAAACTGTAAACTAGTTCAGGTTCCCCACTTAAACAGCAGAGGTATAAAATCAAACCTTCTTTGGACAACGTCTATTTCCCTTCATTCTCCAGCACTTATCTCTTAAGTCCACCCTGTGATAATGTACCCTTTGTTTTATCTTTAGATATTTCATTTTGCACTTTCCCCGTTGACAGGTGTGATTTATATAATTTATTTGTCCAAAGCTGAACATAGAATCAATCCAAGTGATATCCTTGGTGCCACAATATCAAGCAGAGCCCAGATCTACCTAAAAACATTCAAGTGTTTATAAAACACCTGTATTCCTTAGAGGCTGAAAGTACACAGGAATACAACACCTCCATGGCAAAAAATGGACAATGGTCTGCAAAGATTTGCTCCTCCAACACCTCTCGTTACTTGTGACATATTCATTTGGTTACTATTACTTTCCATGAGAACTGGGCTCTATACAGTATGAGGAGCTCAAATGTGAAAGTACTATAATATGTGGCTATGATTTCAAAACTTTTTCTGACTTAAATAAAACTTACTAAAACCTTTCCCTTTGCTATACTGGTCCAGAGAGCCCATGATCCTAGAGACCAACCTGACAATAAAGTCTCCTAAGATTCCGAGATTCATGGCTCACAGGATCCTAAGCCTAAGCTAGAACCTGAAGGCATCAAACTGCTAAAATGTTGTGGGATACTATGTTCAGTAAAGCAGAAAGATGAGAGAGTATGCTTGTGAGAGGCACAGCCTGTAATTAGCTTAGTAAAAAAAGAAGGTATGAGGGCGACATTTGTTCGTTTTGCCTGCAGAATAAAAGTAGAGAATGCTTAAAGTTTTTATGCATAAGCTATGTGGTAATAGATAACTCAGAGCCTTGAACATGAACTCAGAACAAAACAGTAATGTAGCTTTTAAATTCAAGAGGAAGGCAGCCAGAGTCTAGTCCTGCCAAAATTAAGGAATCTAATACACAACCATACCCACTGTAAAGCTCGAACCCTTAGGTGCTACATTCTCAACATAAAAACAAAGCACAAGTAAACCAATCCAACCTCTCCTACCCATACAGGAACCCAAAGAAAGTTGCCCTGGCATTGTAGGGGGCCAAAGGATACTGTTCCTGAGAAATTGTAGTCTGAAGTCAGCCATCACACAGATTGTAGGCCAAATTCTCTTGACCTGGGTATTTAAAGCTCTTTAGGTTTTGATTTTAGCCCAAAGTGGCGCAAGACTGCTAAAGGGACTTTAAAAGCAAAAGCAAACACAATTCCTCTTGGAGGAATAAATACAGGCATACCTCATTTTATCGTGCTTCACAGATATTTCGGTTTTTACAAACTAAACACCTTGCACTGGCAAAAAGATTACAACTCACTGAAGGCTGAGGTGACAATTAGAAATTTTTAGCAACAAAAAATTATGCTTAATTAAGGCATATACATTGTCTTTTTAGACATATTCTATTGCACAGTTAATAGACTGTAGTATAAACATAACTTTTATATGAGGTGTAATCAAAAGATAAGGTGAATGCTTAAATTGAAATTATTACAGTAAAAGACACATTGCCATTAATCCCCCTCAAAATATTCCTCCTTGCTTCTAACACACTTATCCCATCGTTCTTGCCATTTTCTGAAGCAGTTCTGGATGTCCTCTTTCATGAGTATCTTTAGTTGTGCTGTCGTGGCTGCTTCCATGTCCTGAATCGATTCAAAACATTTTCCTTTCATGGTCACTTTGACTTCTCAGAAGAGTCAGAAACCACACAGTACCAGAGCTGGTAAATAAGGTGGATGAGGACACACCGTAATCTTTTTATTTGACAGAAGTTGCCGTACCAGAAGAGATGTGTGACACAGAGCATTGTCATGATGGAGGATGAAGTAAAGACACTCACGAAAGAGGACTTCCAGATCTGCTTCAGAAAGTGGCAAGAACGATGGGATAAGTGTATTTGAAGTGAGGGGGAGTGTTTTGAGGAGGATTAATGGCAATGTGTCTTTTACTGTAATATATATTTTTTTAATTTAAACATTCACTATCTTTTTTTAATCATACCTCGTATATATCGGGAAACCAAAAAATCTGTGTGACTTGCTTTATTGTGATATTTGCTCTATTGTGGTAGTCTGGAACCAAACCTAGAATATCTCTGAGGTATGACTGTATACACTTCAATCCAGACCCTAAAGATTTTCCTAATTATTTTTTCAAATAAAAAATGAGATAATGAAACAAGGCATCATGAGCAAGAACCAGCAAAAACAATAAAATTAGAAACAAACTCAAAGAGTTAATGTTAGACTTATGAGGCATAGATTATAAAATAACTATGGTTATTATATTTAAAGAAATAAAAAAGGTTAAAAATACTGCAGAGAGCAAAAACTATTAAAAAACAAAGACTTTACACATTTGAGAGAGAAATAAAACTCCCAGAAATGAAAAACATAATTGAAATTAGAAACCCAATGGAAAAAAATAACAACATATTAAAGAGCTGGAAAACATGAAAGAGTTTAAGAGTTAGTTTAAAATACTTAGAGTAGTGTAAGAAACTTAGAGTACAAGCAAGAAGTTCTATGGTATATCTGATTCTCGCTCAAAAAGAGAGATTGGGGAACCAGAAAAATTGGAAGAAATACAGGGGGCAGCCGGTTAGCTCAGTTGGTTAGAGTGTGGTGCTCTTAACAACAAGGTTGCCAGTTTGATCCCCACATGGGCCACTGTGAGCTGTGCCTTCCACAACTAGATTGAAACAACTACTTGACTTGGAGCTGATGGGTCCTGGAAAACCACACTTAAAATAAAAAGTTTAAAAAAAAAAAACACTTAAAAATAAATGGAAGAAATACTAAGAAATTTCCCACATTGATGAAAAACAATAATCTGTTTTTCAAAAAACTCAACAAATCCAAAGCAGTATTAAAAAAAAAAAAATCACATTACAGTGAAACTGCTTGCATAAGGCCAAAGACAAAGCCAAGATCTTAAAAGCAGTTAGACAGATTGGCTTCAAATAAGCAACAGTTAGCTGATGGCTGACTTCAGCAGCCACAAGAGAAACCATGTGCTGAAAGAAAATAACTGTGAACCTAAAAATTTATATTCAGTAATAATATCTTTCAAGAATTAGGGCAAAATAAAGACATTTTCTGACAAACAAAAGCTAAAGTCTGGCAAACTTTGAGTAAATACAATTCTATGGATATACTTTAGGAAGAAGGAAAGTAGTACCAGATGGGGATCTGAGATTAGCAGATGTTTGATCCTGTCCAAAACATCCCCATTTTGGACTCAAGTAATCCATAATGTTTATTCTACTTTTGGTTTACAGTATTAATACATAAAATATACTATCATGTTTTATTGATCTAATAATTGAATTGTGGCTATATTGCCAAAAATAACCCTTCTTGCCTCAGTAGCATAGCTGGTTAGGTAGGTGGGTTGGGGTTTGAATTTCAAAGAAGAGCAGGATTTATATTAACTATGGACCAAATGTCTCCGTGGACATTTTGGAGATGTAAAAAAAAAAAGAAAAGTGACAAACACAAGTATGAAATCTTATATTAAATCCATAATAATTTCTTTTGAGGTCTCAAAAAAAAAGAAAAAAGAATTAAAATACAAATGAGCAATAACATATAAGTCTGGAGGTAGGCAAAAGTAATTAAAAAGTTCTAAGGTCCTTTTATTGTCTGAGAAGAAAACAGTTATTAATTAGTCTTAGATCTTAAAAAGTTAAGTACAATATGTTTAATTTTTAAGGTAACCATTACAAGAATAGAAATGAGTAACTTCCAAACTAATGCAAGGAGAAAAAGGAATGCTAAAATATCAATCCAACGAGATATCACTATACACCTATCTGAATGGTGAAGATCCAAAATGCTGACAACACCAAATGTTAGTGAGGATGTGAAACAAGAACTCTCATTCATTGCTGGTGGGAATACAGCCATTTTGGAAGACAGCTTAGCAGTTTCTTACAAAACAAAATATACTCTTACCATAATCCAGCAATCACACTCCTCGGTATTTACCCAAACGAAATGAAAACTCTTGTCTACACAAAAGCCTGCACATGGATGTTTATAGCAGCTTTATTCGTAACTGCCAAAACTTGGAAGCAACCAAGATGTTCTTCAGTAGGTGAGTGAATAAATAAACTGTAGCACATACAATGGAATATCACTTAGTGAAAGAAGCCAAGCTGAAAAGGCTACATACTTAATGATTCCAACTATAAGGCATTCTAGAAAAGGCAAAACTATGAAGATAGTAAAAAAGATCAGTGGTCACTGTAGTTGGTGGGAGGAAGGGATGAACAGGCAAAAGCACAGAGGATTTTTAGGGCAGTAAAATTGTTCTGTATGATACTTTAATAGCAGGTATCATTATATATTTGTTAAAAGGCACAGTTTGTACATCACCAAGAGTGAATCCTAATGTAAACTATGGACTTTGGAATGATGATGTGTCAACGTAGGTTCATCAGTTGTAACCAATGTACCATTCTGGTCAGGGAGGCTGTGTAAGTCTGGGGGCAGTGGATTTATGAGAACTCTCTGTACATTCTGCTCAATTTGCTGTGAACCTAAAACTGCTCTAAAAAATAAAGTACATTTAAAAAAAACTCAAATAACGCCAAAGAAGGCAAGAAAGGAGAGACAAAGAAACAAAATAGGAAGAACAAATAAAAATCACAAAATAAGATGGTAACTATAGACCTGAAAATAAAAGTAATTCCATCAAATGTAAATGAAATTAGTGCTCCAGCTGAAAGATAGAGTTTGTCAGACTGGATTTAAAACAACAAAAACAACAACAAAAAGCAAATGTGATATTTTAAAAAGATATATCTTTATAAGGATACACAAAAATTATAAGTATACACAAAAATCCAAAATCAGAAGGAAAAAAGATTAATCATGAATATACTAACTAAAAAATTCCTGATGCAATTATGAATATCAAGCCAAAAAAAAAAAAAAAGACTTTAAGAAAAAAAGCTTTCTAGAGATAAAGGGGGTCAATTCATAATAATAGACGTTCAGTTCACCATTAAAAAATAATTTATAACGAGCATGCATCCAATAACACAATCTCAAAATATACAAAACAAAAATTAACAGAACTAAAAGGATAAACAAATAAATCTACTAAAAGGATAAATACATGAAGAATTAGGGAAAAAATTCAGAAAATAGAGATTAAAAAAACACCATTATCAAACTTGTCCCAATGAACATACAGAGAACACTACACTTAAAAGCTGCAGAATACACACTCTTTTCTGACTCAATTTGGAAAATAAAAAATCAAATGGGCCAAAACAAGTCTTAACAAATATTATGAGATCATACAAAATATTCTCTGACCAATTAAGCTAGAAATCAACAACAAAAATAGAACTTAAATAAATCACAATATGTTAGAAATCAAGAAACACACTTCTAAATAACCACGAGTGAAAAAAAATAAAAAATAGAAAAAATGTTATTTTGAACCAAACAATAACAGAAATATTATTTGTGCTAAACATCCACCTAAAGAAGTTAAAAATAAAAAGGGCTGGAAAGTAACATTATTCACAATAGCCAAGACATGGAAACAACCTAAGTGCCCACTGACATGAATGGATAAAGCAAATGTGATATATATATATAAATACAATGGAATATTATTCAGCCTTAAAAAAAGAAAAAAAAAAATCCTGCCATTTGCAATGAGATGGATTAACCAGGAGGACATTATTCTAAGTGAAACAAGCCAGACAGAAAAATGTCACATCATCGTATTTATATTTGGAATCTTAAAAAAAAAGAATGAAAAGTCAAACTCATAAACAGAAAGTAGAATGGTGGTTACTGGAGACTGGGGAGTGGGGGGATAGGGGACATATTAACCATCCCCTTTCTGGAAAGATTCTTTGTCCCATGCTCCCCAAACTATTTTACTTCCTATCCCTCTGACCACTCTTCCTTAAGTGCCATTTTTTTCTGCTTATACTTAGTATCCCTTAGAATTCTGTCCTAGGTCCTCTTTTCTTCTCACTTTATCTAGTATCCCTGGGTAATCTTAACTTCTTCCACAGACTCACTTTCAATCCACAAAATTAAGTATCAAGCACATGCCCATAAGAAGGCATGCTGTCCCTCTCCACCTACTCTAACTCCTGAAATGAGAATTCCTGCATATAATGTTACTCACCAAGGACCAAAACTGAACCTCTCATCTTCACCAAGCAAACCTGTCCATCTTCCTGTGGGTCCAGTTTTCTTGAATGGTACTACCATTCACTTCATTGCTCAAGTAAGAAACTTACATATTGTTCGTTACTCCTTCTCCCTTGCTGCTCATATCCAATCAATCACTATCCACTAAATTATACTTCATAAATGTTTTTCAGATTTATCTAAATTTCTTCTCTAATAGACCAACATTTATTCTAAGATTTCAAAAACCAAGACCCTAAAATTCATTATTTCTTATCTGGAATACAAACTTTTCCTATTTCCATAAAAAAAATTTGATTAGTCTTCATTTATTTCTACATCCATCTGTATACATTTAACTATGTGTATATTTTAAAAAGGAAAACAAGACTTCTGATCAAGATGGCAAAGTAGGTAAACTCTAAGATCACTTTTTTTCCCATGATCACATCAAAATTATAACTAAATTATACAATAACCATCACTGAGAACAACTTGAAGAATAATTGATAATTCCTATAACTAAGGATATAAAGAAGCAGCCAGGGTGAGATTGGTAGGAGCGACAGAGACAGGGAAGGGGCAGGTTCCATAAACTGGTGTGGCAATTAAGAAATGGGAGGGATATCTCGGCTACAGAGGTTCCCCTCTGAGGAAGGAGGGATTTCATCCCCACACCAGGCACCCAGCCTGAAGCATCAGTACCAGGAAGAGGAGTTTCTGTAACATCTGGCTATGAAAACCAGTGAGGATCGTGTCCCAGAGAGACAAAGGGCTTCAGGAGACTGAGATAAGGTGCTCTGAAAGGGCTGGCACACAAACTCACTCACTCTTAGCTCTATCATAGGAGTAGCAGCTTGAAAAGCACCAAGGATATACAGGGAGGACTAACTTCAGGGTAAGGGCTAGAGGGGCAGGGGTTGGGGCAACTCTCTCCTACCACCTAGCCGGACTAGCGTGGGGTGGGGGGCAAGTCTGTGATCTCCATTAAGCTGGCTAATATCACTTGCCCTGCCCTGGTGATTCCCTGAGATCCCACCCCACCCAACTCACTCACCCAGTCCGAGCTTCTTCCAGCAACTCCTCCCCAAGAGCAGCCTGCCTGACCTCATGCTGCACACTCACTCAAAGGACTGCAAACCCCACACCAGTAGTGGCTGCCCTAGGTCTGCACTGCAGAAGTTCTCAGAGGTCCACAAAACCAAGTGGCAGCTGCAATCAGCACACGTTGTAGCCTGTGCCAAGCAGCCCCATGCCCAGCACAAGTGGCAACCAGTCTCAACTTACAATGTAACTCCCAACAGGTGGCCCCAAACCTGGCTAAGTGGCAACCAGTCTTGGCCTGTAACATAGCTCCAACTAAGCAGCCACAGACTGGCATAAGTGGCAGCTGGCCTTCATTCCTCTCCCAAGTGCCTCTCCCAAATACCTCCAAGCCCAGCACAAATGGCTACCAACCACAGATCACTTTGTAGCTCTTACCAAGCAGCCCAAGCCCTGCAGAAGTGACAGCTAATGTTAGCCTGCACCAGAGCCTGTCCCAAAAAGTCTCCAGACCCAAAACACCTAGTGGCTGGCTTCAGACCACACCAGAGCACCACCCAACCAGCTCCACAAACAACACACCAGTAGCGTGGCCTCAGCTGGTACCAGAGTCCTGCTAAAAGAACTCCTGTTCTATGGAGTCAGCCCCAACATAACAGCTCATCCATTGTAGTCATGGCCAGTCCTCACAGCCAGTCAGCTTAAGGGTCAACCCCACCCACTGACATGCCACCAGCAATCAAGACCCAACTACAACAGAAGGGCACACACAACCCACACAGAGGACATCCCTGGAACATCTGGTTCAGGTAACCAGGGAGACTACACACTGAGCCCAAAGGATACTTTCTACACAAGACCAATCTATCAAGACCAGGAGATGTAGCAGATATACCCTATACATAGAAACAAACAGAGAAGTCAGCCAAAATGAGGAGACAAATAAACATGGACCCAGTGAATGAACATGACAAAAACTCCAGAAAAAGAACTAAACAAAATGGAGACAAGCAATCTACCAGATAGAATTCAAAACACTAGTTAGAAGGATGTTCAATGATCTTGGGAGAAGAATAGATGATCTCAGTGAGAACTTCAACAAAGAGATAGAAAACATAAAAAAGGAGATTAAAAAAACAATTAGAACTAAAAAAAAAATGCAATAATTGAAATGAAGAATACACTAGAGGGAATCAATGCAGATTAGATGAGCCAGAGAATTGAATCAGCAATCTGAAAGACAAGGTAGTGGAAAACACCCAGTCGGAATAGCAAAAAAAAAAAGAATCCAAAAACTGAGGACAGGGACCTCTGAGACAACACCAAGCATACCAACATTCACATCATAGGGGTCCCAAAAGGAGAAGAGAGAGAGCAAGGAATTGAAAACCCTATTTGAAGAAATAATCACTGAAAACTTCCCTAATCTGCAGAAGAAAATAAACACACAAGTTCAGGAAGTGCAGAGAGTCTCAAACAAGATGAACCCAAACAGACCCACACCTAGACACATCATAATTAAAATGCCAAAGGTTAAAGACAAGGAGAGAATCGTAAAAGCAAGAAGTGCTCTCCAATAACCCGGCTAACATTGCTGGAGTGCAAAGGAATGAAAGCTAGATTTCTCTAAATGCATCTTGTTTTATATATTTGATTTGGGAATCATATAAGGATTATAAATTATAAAATGCAATTAAATAAAAATGTTGGGGAAAAAGTCAATCCTTAAAACCAAAAGTAAAATGAAATTCAACCACACCAAGAATTACTTCAAGTGACTTTAAAACACAGCAATTTGATATTCCTCCCTAATGGAATATCCTGAGAGAGGAGAAATGCCAAGATACTACTATTTTAGAAATGGTATTGTTCTTCTAAAACCATACCTGTTTTAGTTTAAGTTTAAATGATTATGTTGATACCATTTAGAACCACAATTTTCAACATGAGAAAAGAGATACAGTAAGTAAAATCAAACAAATAAACCCCTGTGTTACTAAATTTGAATTAAAAAATATCAGTATGAACTCACAACGTATTTTTCTCCTCAAAAAACAGCTATTGCCTATCTTTATCCATTAAGAAGGCCCAGCAGTAATGACCAATCCAATAGCGGGCACTCTTAGTGCCCTAATTGCAGCCTCTACATATACATTACATATCCAAAAGAACCAAAGCTCCTTGGAGAAAGGCTGGTGTCAGGTCTGGAACAGAAAAATGTACAAGATGATCCTCAAATATCTTGTCATACTAGAAATACAAGGAAACTCTCAAAGGCTACTGAGATTACATCAAAAGGAGTCAGGAGCCAACTTGAAGGGAACGACACTTTGGAAAACAGCTGGATTGGGCATAATCTCCTAAAATGATAGATACCATATCACCCAGCATTTCCAAAAGGTGTACATTCCCCAAGAGATATCTGAATGTACGTGTTTTCAGAATACCAAAAACCTGCAAACAACCCAAATGTCCATCAAGAGGAGAGTACATGAACAAACCATGATTATGCAAACAGAATTACTACACAGCAATTAAAACAAATGAACCACAGTGACATGTAACAATATGGATGAACCTTAGCAATTAGATGTGGATTGTTGCCAGTCATTGCTTTTTTTCCCCCAACAGTGAGTTTACAGACACGTATTACTTTTCAAAAATAATTACTAGCTGAAAAAGAAAAAAGAAGTTTCTCATATGAAAAACTATGGATATTTAAAATATCTGGCTGATCAAAAATACAACTACTATAATGGCAAGGAATGTTGGCCACACTGATCTTAGATAACATTAACGCAATTAAGGCCCAAAATATATTAAAAGCAAAATGCTGGCATAATATATTGGTTCCCTGAAATCAAATACATATATATGAATTATTTGTTCAAATAAAAGGTACCCATTTGATTGCCGGTCTGGTGGCTCAGAAGGTTAGAGCTCCATACTCCTAACTCCGAAGGCTGCCGGTTCGATTCCCACATGGGCCAGTGGGCTCTCAACCACAAGGTTGCCAGTTCAATTCCTTGAGTCCCGCAAGGGATGGTGGGCTCCGCCCCCTGCAACTCAGATTGAACACAGCACCTTGAGCTGAGCGGCCTCCCAGATGGCTCAGTTGGTTGGAGTGCGGGCTCTCAACCACAAGGTTGCCAGTTCAATTCCTCGAGTCCCGCTAGGGATGGTGGGCAGCGCCACCGGCAACTAAGATTGAATACAGCACCTTGAGCTGAGCTGCCGCTGAGCTCCCGGATGGCTCAGTTGGTTGGAGCGCATCCTCTCAACCACAAGCTTACCGGTTCAACTCCCGCAAGGGATGGTGGGCTGCGCCCCCTGCAACTAGCAACGGCAACTGGACCTGGAGCTGAGCTGCGCCCTCCAGAACTAAGACTGAAAGGACAACAACTTGAAGCTGAATGGCATCCTCCACAACTAAGATCGAAAGAACAACAACTTGATTTGGAAAAAAAAAAAAAAAGTGCTGGAAGTACACACTGTTCCCTCAATAAAGTCCTGTTCCCCTTCCCCAATAAAATCTTTAAAAAAAAAAAAAAAAGGTACCCATTTGAAAAGGGTGTGAATACTTCTACAATCTTCTAGATTTCTCTAGTTGCTCTTTTCTAACCTATCCCCATTTTTTCTTTCTTAACTCTATCCTAGCACACAGTTAAGCATGAGTACTTTTTGCTTTCTTTAAAACATTTTATATTCCATATTCTATTAAAAAGGCAAGTGCTATTCTGTAATACACCATCTATATATCACATTGTGTGTTCACCCCCCAGTCAGTTCTCTTTCCATCCTGAAATCTATGTAACTTTACTGACAATTGTCACCCCAATAAACTTAAATAAAAAAAAGATAAAGAAAAAGAAAAAGAAAACAAGGCAAATGCTGTATTATATTACCCAAATTGTGAAAATTTCTTTCACTAGTATCATGTTCAATCTGTATTTGGGCATTCTTAAACTAAACAGAATGTTAAGAAATGATAACTTCCATTATAAAAGATAAATTTTCTCTACTCATTTTCTTTTATGCTGCTTTTTCCAGTTATTCGCAGAAAAGGAAATTTACCTACTCCAATTCATTTTTTAAAAATCATTTTAATTTTAAACATGCCAGGAAGCAAAATAAAATGCCAATTTTAAAAGAGCTATATCCATATTCAGTAACAAGTACTTAAAAGATAACTGCATACATTAAAAAGTAATTCAATTTGAAAAACAGCTACACTGTGTCAGGAAGACTGTGAGGTATAAATATATATCTCCTCTTTTGGAATTTACAAATTAGTTGAGAAGATACAGCATACAGATACAAATAATAAAACAAAAATGCAGATGATTTAAAAGGAAATACATGATTGAATGTCAAAGAAAAGGCATTAACAAACAAGCTATAAGATTACTTAATACAGAAAAATCACTATGGACCAAGAGTGATAAGAAACAGCTTCTGGAGGAAAATGGAACCCACAATGTGCTTTGTTAGATAACTAGCAAAAGTTAGAAAAAAATAGAGGTGAGAGAATCACATGTAATTAGAACCAAAGATTTTTTTCAGTTGAAACGAAATAAAAGTATGTCTGAAGATAATTTCTATAGGGCAATAAAGTTAAGAAAAGTTATAATGATAGGTACCACTAAACTAGAGAAGACCATCAATGTCAAACTGAGGGGTGTGAAATGAAATTTAACCTGTCTGGGCCTAATGGCACTGAAAGGAAAGCATCCAACGACTTTCAGTGACAGTTGGAGAAAGAAGCAATGAATATTTTAAAAGCTTTCAGTTGCCCTGCACACCACCTTAAGGAGGTGGGGTGAGGTTGGGGAGGAGGAAGAATGAATATAAAAATAAGTTGATTTAACTTTATCAGGTTTTTCCAAGTAAAAATAAAATCACAAATGAATAATGTGAACTCTTCAACTGTTTGATTCTATTTATGAAATACGATACTACTTATTATTTTGTTCTCTTTAAAGACTAAGTATTTATTTCAAGTTTGTGGGAAGTATTTCCCTTCATCTTAGTACATGTCAGAGCTGGTTATTTTTGCAGCTTTGAACTTGCTTCAAGGTCTGTCATTTGGTTAGGTCAGGGGATGAATGCCTGGGGTGTTCTGTCCTTTAGGATACTATTCATCCTTCATGCATCTCTGTTTAAAAATGATTTATGCACTTTGGAGTATAAATATGGAGTAAAAAAAAAAATCCTTACTTTTTCAAATAAAAATAAAAATTCCTATGTAAACTTTGTTATATTCAAGGCAAAATCTTCCACTCATCTACTTTCTATATACATTCAAACTCACTTTTACATCAATCTGATTAAAAAAACAAAAAAAAAAAACACTTTTTCTTGCTAAGTAGAGCATTCTATGTGACTTGGGTCATAGGGATACTCAACTTTAGAAAAAAAGAGGGCATTTTTTTTAAAATTATGCTGTGGAATAACTTAAAACTAACAAAAAGTTGCAAGAGTAGTACAAAGAACTCATATACACCCTGATCTAGTTTCCCCGCTTGTTAACATGTTACCCTCATTAAACTTACATTCTCTCCAAATATATGGTGATGGAAGGAGAACTGACTCTGGGGGGTGAACGCACAATGGGATTTATAGATGATGTAATACAGAATTGTATACCTGAAATCTATGTAACTTTACTAACAATTGTCACCCCAATAAACTTTAATTAAAAAAAAAAACAAAAAAAACTTACATTCTTTCATACACACATACCGTATTTTTCTGAACCATTTGAAATTAAGTTGCAAACATGAGGTCCCATTACCCTTAATACTTCAGTGTCTATTTCCTAAAACAAAGACACTGTCCTACATAACAACAATACAATCGCCAAAATCAATAAATTAATACAAACATGATTTTATTTAAACCAGAGACCTAATTCAAATTTCACCAATTCTTCCAATAATATCCAGGATTCAATCCAGGATCATGTTTTACAATTCACTGTCACATCTCTGGTCCCCTTCAATTTGGAACACTTCCTCAGTCTTTCATGACCTTGACATTTCGGAACCACACAAGCTGGTTACTTTATAGAATGTTTAAATTTAGATTTTTCTGATGTTTCCTTGTGACTAGATGTAACTTAACATATTTTTGGCAAGAACACCACAGAAGTGATGCTATGCTCTTCTCCATTTATTATACTATCAGGAGGCCCACAAGGTTGACATGTCCTATTACTAGGGTTGGTAAATTCTATCACTTGGTTAAGATGGTACTTGCCAAGATATCCCTCAGTAAAGTTAGTAAGTACTTTGTATTTATTAAAAAGTAATTAAACACACTATGTAATATATAAATGATGTATTACAGAATTTTATACCTGAAATCTATGTAACTTTACCAAAAATTGTCACCCCAATAAACTTTAATTTAAAAAAAGTAATTATTTTGTGGGGAGATATTTTGAAATTGAAAATATCCTGCTTCTCATCAAACTTTCACTCACTAGTTATAGCATCCAATGATGATTTTGCCTAAATCAATTATTACTGTCAAGGTTCCCAAAGGTGATTTTCAAATTCCAACATTTATCTAGACTTTTAATTGGTATTCTATTGTAAGGTAGAGCCTTCCATTTAATACCATTTATTTATTTATTTACATCAGCATGTACTCATGCATTTCAATTTATTCAATAAGTTCAATCTATCATTTATTTTGATGCTCAACATGTCACTGATATGGCTAGCAGAGATCCTTCAAGCTGGCGCCTGTGTGCTTTTAACATGGTTTTATCATTCTTTCAATACTTCAATGCTTTCTGGTACAACAAGTTATTTCTCTGAGGAGCCCTGATTCCTTTTAACGGAGAATGATATTTAGAAACCAAGATCTGGCCACGAGTGTACTCTTTGTGACTGGATTGTCACTGTTTCCAGGCCCTCTTAGGGGTCAGAGCTAGGAAATATATAGAGGGTGCCAAAAAAATTTATACACGTTTTAAGAAAGGAAAAAACTATATTAAAATGTTAATACTCAATATATACCGATAACAAAAGATGAATACAAGTCATGTGTATTCATTTTTTTGGCACCCTATGTGTATAGTCATTTATACAAATACATATAGATACACATATATAGCCCACTGCTGGTTCTGAAAGAATTACATTTGTAATTCTAGTCTTAAGATCATCCAAAGAAAAAGGTTTGGATACATCACATATACAATGGTTTTCACATGACCTCCCCAAAAAAATCTAATAAAGATAGAACAGGTGACAGAAGAGGACAAGTAAGACCTCCTCTACTGATTCACTGGTCTGAGAAAGTGTCAGGCAGAAATTGTCACACATGCAATGCATAACAGGTATTCTGTCATGTTGAAAAGGGATATTATTTAATAGAGTAGTCACTGCAGTGTGGAAATGAAAAACTTCTAAAGCACTGCTAAGATTCATCACTAATTACATATTCTTAAAAAAAAAAGGTCAAAAGACACATGGCCACATATCATATAATTCTATTTATATGAACCATTCAGACTAGGCAAATCCGTAGAGACAAAAAGAAGATTAGTTGCCAGGGGCTGGGAAGAGGGGAAAATGAGGAGGGGCTGCTATGGGATTTCTTTTGGGGGTGATAAAAACGTTCTGAATTAGGTAGTGGTGATGGTTGCAAACTTTGAGTATACTAAAAACCACTGAACTGTATACTTTAAAAGGGTGAATTTTATACTGAATTATTTTTCAATAAAAAACGGAGGACCACTAATGCAAGACTTCCTAATACCATGTTTCCCTGAAAATAAGACCTAGCCAGACAATCAGCTCTATTGCATCTTTTGGAGCAAAAATAAATATAAGACACAGTCTTACTTTACTATAAGACGGGTCTTGTAATGCAAAAATTAATATAAGACCCACTATTATATATTATATTACATTATATTATATTACATTACAAGACCTAGTCTTATTTAAGTCTTGTAATGTAATGTAATATAATATTATGTAATATAATATATAATAGTGGGTCTTATATTAATTTTTGCTCCAAAAGATGCATGAGAGCTGATTGTCCGGCTAGGTCTTATTTTTGGGGAAATAGGGTAGCACACCAAACGTTAACTTTTGAAGATTCTCACATTGCCAAACCTTAGGAGGCTTTCCTGTACACCAACCAGGCAATTAACATGACAGATAATACTGCCACACAGGTAGGAAGGTCAACTTGTCAAAAATATAATTGGAATTTTTAATTTTTCACTTCATTGGTTGACAGAAGTCTAACTTAGCATGGTAATCGTCTTGTAGCTTTGGAGTTTCACTGTTAGAATTCTGTAGCCTGTGGCTTTTAGAATATTTGATTAAGCAGATGTGCAGTGCATGTTTTGGGCACTCCTTGCCAACACCGTTACAATTTCAGCCACAGTCTGTATCTTGCTGGCATCTCCCAGATCTAGACTTGTTGTAAATGAAGCCCAGGGTCCTTGATTTTTTAAAATCCAGTTGTTAATTAACTGTGGGGAGCCTCCTTCTTATAATAGAAACTGAATTTTCTTTTTACTGTTAGCTAACCAAGAGCACAGTTAACTTTTTCTTCAATGCTTACCATCTTCAATTTAAAGGATCAAAACAAAAAAAATTAAAATTTTGTCATTCAAAATTCATAAAATATTTGTATATAAAAGAAATTTAAATAAACTTTTAAGTGATGTTTTTCTAAGTCTGTAGCATTTATACTTCTAAAGTTATTAAAGCTTAAACCCGCACTAAGCTATTAACTTTGGAACCCTACTAACATATAAAGATCTCAAATTTAGCTATAGTAATTTAAGAAGGAATAGTTAGGAAATTCTGAAGACCACTGCCTACACAAAAACGTGCACACCCTAAAGAGAGAGATGATTTTCTTTTCCAAAATAGGATTGAAAAACAAACAAGAAATATAATAATTATTTGTGTAGAAAATCAAGTACAAGCAAGGGCCTAATTAAAGATGATGTAACTGATCTTTTTTTAATTTAAAAGTTCACTGAAAGCCATCCTGAGATACTAAAGGAATTGAGTTAATAGCGTCATTCAGAAGAATCCAGTTAAAAACAAACAAGAAACTTGGAAAAGTGCATAAAGATTAGAAAAATCCCATTCGGACACAGAATGTTGAAGGTGGCAAGACAGTAGATTTAGTGATTCTGAAAGTTTTATATCCTCTAATCTAACTTTACTGCTTGAAAAGTAAAGGACACACACACACACACACACACACGGTGCCAAAAAAATGTATACACATTTTTTTAAGAAAAGAAAAAACTGTATTAAAATTGTAATACAATGAATGACGCTAGCATTCATTTAATTAACGCCATCTTTTGAGCAAATGTCATACTATACATTGCTACCGTAATTCAACTTTGAAAAATTATACATAGATAACATTTCTTAAAATGTGCACATTTTTTGCCACCCCCAGTGTGTGTATGTGTGTGTGTGTGTGTGTGTATTACAAAAAAATAGGATACTATGTGGCACACTTACTTTTAATAGCCTAATCAAGAAACAAAAGAGAAAATTTAGGAAGTCTTTGAGGTTTCATATGACACATACCTATTAGGCGGTTACAAACTGGTTATAATTTCATTTCTAAATGTTATGAATGGATAAGAGCTATCCAAAGGGAAATAATAAACGCTGTTTTTAAGAACTGCCCTAGGCCCAGTGTTAGCTAACTATTAATATTTTCAGCCAATGACATAGAAAATTAGCTGAAAAAACTATCAAATACCTAATAAACCAAAAAGGAAATAACAGACCTGGTCAAAGTCTCTTTAAGAGCAACTACAACAGTCAAGAGTATAGTCTACTTACGCAAAAATACGATAGACCCAAAAGATACTGTCTAAATGACAAAAGCAAAATGGGATAGCATTTATCCTAAGGCTTGAAGACCATGAATAGGCTAAATACGGAATGATTATCAACTCCCAAAATAATAGAATTAAAGACAGCAACCCTCAAAGCTTACAGAAGATTGCTTTAAAAGCTTACTCCAAAAAAGTACTGTATTTTTTAATGAACAGAAACCTATGAACTTCTCATTATAAATACATGACTAAAAGTACAATTAGATTTAATAAGGGTTTAAATAAACGGATGGATGACCGTTGGTCAGAACCAATAAAAAATAGGCTAGAAGATATAAACCTTGAAAATACATAGTAAGTATTCTAAAAAACCACAGACAATTAAAGAAATATTCAAAACCCATAGGATATCAATTATAGTAAGACAGCTAGGAGCCACTAAGGAAAACAAGCTGTCAGCGATTCAGCATTGTGCCTAGATTCAGTTCACTTCTGAATTGCTCACTGTGTGTAACGAGTACCTTGCTCAAAGATTTTATCTCAAAGATTTTATATATTAATTACTATATTGCTAAGCAATCTAGAAAGCAAGCAGGAAATCAGTGTATATATAACCAGGAATCCCACATTAGTTAAGCATCTATTTTTAAAAAGCGCTAAATTCTATTACAGTGTATACAACTATACAGAAAAGTTGTAACCCTGGCTGGGCATGTTGAATTTAAAAACTACAATTTAAAAGTTAACAAAGAAGGCTGATAAACCAAAAATCTCAGATTATCTTTGACTCTCCCTATCCCTCACCACCCATAGGTACATATACAAGCACCACCCAGTTCTGTCTATTCTATATCCAAAATATTTCTATCATTCGCCACCATCATCTGCCATCACCACAATTTATTACAGCCTCCCCAACTAATCTATATTCAATACCTTCTCTATGCTGCAGACAGATCCTTTGAGATGTAAAATGAATCCTGGCCCTCTCTAACATTAAATCCACTAAAAAGTCTCATCTGTTGTCCTTTACTTGGCTTGCAAGGCCTTGCGTGTACCTCTTCCAATTTCTCCAACTTCACTGATCCCACCTTGCTAAGCTTTAGCCTCTCTGGCTTCTCTTGGGCCCTGAACACATAGGGATCTTTCCCTCAAAGTAAGCTACCTGACTACAACAGAGGAAGTACCCCAGTGAGCAGTACAAGAAAACCCTTAGACTCTCTCACATGCCTTAAACCTCAAGTGTCTACACTGTATGTAGTTATAACCGCTCAAGGTAACACAAGAAAAAAGATGGGAACATGGTTGGATGATTGGCTCCCCACCGTCTGTTAGTAGGGCCACTTAATACAGAGCAACTAAAACAAACTACAGAAATAAATGGGCATTGAAACTAAGATCACAATTATCTACAATTCTCATTTTAAAATTTTGATATTAGCAAAACATGATTGGTCTCATTGACTTGATGGAAACATTACAAATGCGAACTTACAAAAACATGTGTGTAAATAAAGTATCACTTTTGTCTTATACACTGCAATAAAATGAAATTTTTAACTTGGAAAAAAATTTCTTTGCTATTTAACAAAAGAAAGTTTGAAAAAATAACTATAGCATGTATTGCCAAACAGAAATGGCAGAAGATAAAACAATGGAGCATTTTTATGAACTTGATACAGAGAAGAGATTCAAAAAATGCTTATGTCTTTTCCTACCAAATTATAGCCTGATTTTTCTCTCTTCTTCGCCTTCATCGCACGAATTTTTCCCTTGATTTTCCTAGTCCACGCTATGGAAAGCTCTTGTTTTCCAGTCAGATATTTTGGAAGAGGAGCCGTAAGAGAAAAGGAAGGGTTAAGGAACAAAATAAAGCCAACGGATGAAGAATTTGGGATAGGAATTATCTGCCCCACAGATTGATCGGGGAAATACATCTAGATAGATGGTCATTATCAAGTTTACCTAGGAGAGAGTGAAGTGTATATATTATACATGGGAAAAATAGAATACCAAGAACATTAGAAGTAGAAATTGAAAGTTTCTCATATTTCACATTTTAACAAATACTTTGCCATTAATTTAGTTAATTTACTGTACTTTATTTGCAATATGCTGGTCATGAAGCTTAATTCAGGTTTCATTTTCTGAGGAAGTATAATACAGTTGTGAGGAGCACAAGCTCTAATGTTAGGCTTCCTGGGTCCAAATCTTGGCTCTGCCATTTATTAGTTATGAAACCACGAATAAATTATTTAATTCCACCATGCCTCACTTTCCTCATGGTAAATCAAATTAATAATAGCAACTACCCTGTTAAGGTTGTTGTAATGAATAAATGTGACAATACACATAAAGAGGTTAATATAATGCTTGACATACAGCACTCAATATATGTTAGCCATTACAATTATTATTTACCAGAGAGTTTCAGCATTATTTCAGTACTTTTACAGGCTGCTGGTATTTTCTACTTACTATTTAAAAAGTATCTTACGTTTGAATATCTAATCACTTAAATAAATTTGTAACTCTTCTTTAAAATCTGAATTCAGCTGCATGCCAGCATATTGAAAACTGCTAACCTTATATTTTAGCAATACCTCTTTACATTATTTTTTAGTGGTTGCTCTAAGGATAACAACATACGTACATCCTTAATTTTTCAGTCTCTTGGGAGTTAGTATTGTACTATTTCATGTAAAATGCAGGAATCTTGCAATTTCCCTTCCTCAACATTATGCTGTAATTTTTTTACATATGCTCTAAACCGCACAATATAACATTATAATTTTTACTTTCAATAGTCATATGTGTTTTAAAGAAATTGAGAGAAATAAATATATTTACCCACATATTTCCCATTTTTGGTGTTCTTCATTCCTCCAAAACATCCAAGTTTCAATCTGGTATAATTTCCCTTCAGCCTGAAGAACTCCCTTTAGCATTTCTTGCGGTGGTGCAGGTCTCGTGGCCACAAAATCTTTTTTTCATTTGTGCAGTGTTATTCTCTCTTTCCAAGTGTTGACTCCCCTTCAATTTCTTCCTGCTTATGGTCACTCTCCAGTGCATTCAGAGAATTGTGGGGTTTTTGTATTTTGTCCAGAATTTTTAACGGTTTTCTGCAGGATTAGTTCAATACAAGCTACTCCACTATTATTAGAAGCAGCTAATATTTTAAGATGTCAGAAAAGTTTTAAATATTCAAAGAATATTCTTGGACATGTGACCATGAGGTAAAAGATGGACTACAATACTTCAAAATGATGTATTTATGGTTATCACTATTATTCCATAAATTAATTCATGCAGTTTAGTAGGTTAGCAACCTAAATTCAGCAACCTAAATTATGTCAGCACTGTTTCTATTTTTCCCACAAACAATATATACACTTTACTTTGTCCTATATAAATGTGATAATGATCATATAGGTAGATAACTATGTACTTCGCTTGTTTCTTCTACTGGAATTTTATTTTTTGTTTTGTTTTGTTTAATAAACAACAGAAACCAATTCCAGTTAATTGTAATAAAAAAGAAACTCATTGCATGAAAATGAGGTACATCACAGAATCAATGGCAGCCTAAAGAATCAGGCTCCAGAGGAAACCAAAAGAGGCAAGGTCTGATGAAAACCCTAAGCCATACACTCAGATCCCATATCCCCTGGAACCCATTGAATCGTACTCATCCCAACTCTCCACTCCATACTGCCAAACTCTCACACTCCACAGCTGTATCCTCTCATCTAAGTAATTTAACATCACTTCCTCAAGTGTCAGTCTCCTGGGCAGGACTATTTGATTGGCTCACAGTCTAACCGCCAGGGATATACAGGTAGAGCCTACCTCACCATATTTAATACCACCCCCAAATAAGAAAGGTATGCAACTATAAGGTAGTTCTAATATATTATTATTTATTATAAAATAGATGATTGGCAAGGGAGCAAATATTGGAGCAAAATCATACAATATGGATGTTGTAAAAATAACATGTCATGTTTGCTTCTTTCATGCTTCAGTGCTTCTAATTATTTTAGAGTTAAAGTTATACCCAACTTAAAATCTGACATACAAAGCTCTCATTTATAAAACAAATAAGGCAAGGAGGAATTAATTCCATTAGAAGAAGATTCTTGATTTTCAAAAGTATTCTTTCCTGGATTCCTTCAAATAACTGGTCCCTGCATTACAATTAAAATAAGCTTAGTTTTTAAACACCCTATTTTCTTATAATTTCTGAACCAGAACACAGGTTTTAACCATTCAACTTTTGCATTTACACCCTGAACATTGTATTATTGATTTACAGATTCATGCATTTTTGCATTACCTGCTCTCACAGACTTTACATGACTAACCTGAAATAGCTGGGTGGACATGAAACAATTTCTCTCTTGCGACTAATAAAATCAAGCTAATATAAAGTCCCAGAGAAGGAACCGGTATTGAACAGTAAGGAAAAATTGTGAAACACTGAAATTTAATGGGTGTGTTGGCTAGCATGGCCATTTGCCTGTCATTGATGAGGCTTTTTAAATAACTCTATAGAGAGAGAAGTTGTAGAAAACTGATAATAATACAAATAATTCCTGTCTACAGAAATGCAAATTGGTCCTGATTATTGTCAGTGGATCAGTTTTCCCTGTTCTACACTGACTTGTAAATTCATTACAGTATTTATTTGATTATATTTATAAATATAGTCAAATATATGGTACTTCAAAACAGCAACAATATCTTAACTTCATTAATTAATGAGCTAAATAAAATCTTTGACTCATATTCAATTTACATTTGTATAAAAATCATGTTCATATTCTCTGTTAAAATATATCCTTTAGGGGCAGCCAGATGGCTCAGTTGGTTAGAGCGCAAGCTCTGAACAACCAGTGTTGCCAGTTCAATTCCCACATGGGATAGTGAGCTGCACCCTCCACAACTAGATTGAAGACAACTACCTGCCGCTGATCTGTGGGAGGGGCAGCTTGAAGGCTCAGTTGGTTAGAGCACGAGCTCACAACAACAGGGTTGCCCACATGGGAAGGTAGGCAATTCCCACATGGGAAGGTGGGCTGTGCCCCCTGCAACTGGACTTGGAGCTGAGCTGCGCCCTCCACAACTAGATTGAAGGACAACGACTTGGAGC
Source organism: Rhinolophus ferrumequinum (assembly GCF_004115265.2). Lineage (NCBI taxonomy): Eukaryota > Metazoa > Chordata > Mammalia > Chiroptera > Rhinolophidae > Rhinolophus > Rhinolophus ferrumequinum. The sequence continues at coordinate 26,180,258 of NC_046296.1, read as the reverse complement.
TGATGGGCCCTGGAGAAACACACTCTTCCCCAAAATTCCCCAATAAAAAATAAAATAAAATAAAATAAATGTATCCTTTAACAATAGACTCGTTAGTAGAGGGCTAAAAGGAAAAGATAAATATACACAACTGCCACCAATAATTGCCACCAATAATTCTATAATACAACTTTAAATAATATGGCAAAGGAGAAGTTAGAAAATAACTGCTGTAACTAAAGAGACTAAAGATCATTGATAAAATAGTAATTTCTCTGTATTATATGATAAAAATAGCCTAGAAATGCAGTGTTCTCTACTATAGACACTACATCTGTCTGTCTCTCCACACACACAATATGTATACATAAACACACACATATATACTATACAGTATTTAGTATACTGTACATATCTTATACAGTATACATAAACTTGTATTACTATACTTACAATAGCAAATAGCACATATAGTAAACAGTGTATATATACACACACACATATATGCTGTAGACAGTATAAAAATGAGAACTATCCTAATAGTAAATGGATAATCATTTCCACCACTTAGAATAAGAATCCAGAAAATAACTATGAATCCTAGACTCCTGTATTTTAACTCTCACCCAGATGTTTATTAAAATGAGCACAATTTGTAATTTGGGATATAAATAAGCAAAAGTTTATTTTCTTTTTATAAGCACACAGTTAAGCAATTTTATCTTTCAATTAGACATAGGTTAAAAATCAACCACTAGTTAATAGTTTTCTCATAATCAACTTATAATAATAATAAAATCTGATTTTCACAGCCAGAAAAGATCACGTTCTTTTAAAGCTTTCACGGTAAGGTAGTTCCACAATTCAGTTTCAAACATTCCTAAGGTAATTTCAAATAATAGTAACCAAAATGCTTTTTAAAAATTCCTTGGCAATGAGTTCTATTCAGTATGGTAACTTAATTCATTTTAGATGCATATTTCAAACTTTTATATTTAATCCTACCTAGAAAGCAATTTCCAAAGTGATATTTCCTGAAGTCAAAAGCCAGACTTCATGTCTCTAGAATAATCTTGCCTTGTAGTAGTTTTAACTTCAGTAAGTCTATATGCCCTTCCCAAAGTAACTGTGGCTGGCCTGGGCTTGTTGTAAATAGTTGGTTCAGTCAGACAGCTTTTTAAATGTCAACACACTTAACAATTCACACGATGTACAAGGCAAGTATTGTACTTTAAAATAAAGATGGGTAACCTCTTGTGAAATAAAGTTAATCATTTGGGAGAGTCTGCTTAAAGGAAATGGGATAGCTTTATGTTCTCTAGAAAAGAACTGGGAGGGTATCTCATCTCACTCTTCCCTCTCTTTATCCCTTTTCGAGCATGACCTAACGATAAAATGTTATATGAGTGACAGAAAAAAGAAACATCATTAAAGGATGCAAACTTGCAAAATCTAATAGTCATATAAGCCTGTGAGATTCCAAAAAACTGTTTCGTATTTTTAATACCTGAAAATAATCAAATAATTTTGTTAAATACAAATTTTCCAAGCTCCCTAGTATATCCCTTCTAAAATTTTAAACAAATATACTTGATAAGGAAAATAGTATTTTATCCCAATATCAAATACTATACTGAGTATTTGAACAGCAAACACAAACAGTCCTAATCCCAATCACAGACTATGTTGTGAAATGTTAATGTATTTAAAATTTTTAATTATACATGGAATTAACTGAAATACCACACTTTAAACAATTAGTTATTAATATTTCAGTCATGTTAAATAACAAAAACACATGAACAAGTGCAACTCAATGCAGGAAATTTTTAAAGGCAAACTGTACATAATGAGAAGTCTAGTTTTGCCTCCTGGAAAATGTTAACTGCTAGCCTACACAGATATTCACAGAAGTGCTGAGTAGCTCTTTTAAGGAAAATGCTAATGATGATGCTATAAACAGAAAAGTTCAAGGAAGTATATTGAGTTATAGTTACACCTCTCAATCAGGCCAAATTAATAAGGCAAACTTAATTAACAGTCATGGTTTCACAGTATTTTTAGTGAATAATACAAGGTATTATTGAAAATATTCCTCCTAGTTTTATACCAATTTTCATTATTTAAAATAAATATCATATTAATATTCTGAAAATAACTCAGAAAGTAAATCCCTTAGGTCACATTGCCTACAGACAGAGAAGGGCTCTGTTCTGGCAGGATGAAGAACCAGGATGCAGACAGACATCGCCAACTGTATCGGCTGTAGCCACTTAGAGAAATTGCCCTCTCCATCAACCTTACAAGGGGAGCTGGCCGCAGGATATTCCAATGAACAAGAATAAGCTGTGTTCTGAAAAACCATGATTCCTCTCCAACTGCGCCGCCTCCCCATAGGACTGAGTGGGCTGGGAACGGGCACCTGACACAGCCTAGAGATTGGTAAGCAAACGATGAGGGCCCTGGTAGGGAAAGCTCTGCCCAAACAACAATGGTAATGACCTCTCAGGCCAGCCTGCCTGTCTATCTCCATCCATCCATCCCTCTATTTCTATTTCTGAGGAACTGTGGATACACCAAACAGTTAAGAGCAGGAAGCAGAAAAATTTAAAAAGAAGTCAGGGTACTGGTAGATCTATAGGACATTATTGAGACAACTGGCAGAATGTGAAGATGAAAATAATACTAACAATAGTTGTAAAAGAAATATATATATGTACATCATACACACACACACACACACACACACATATATATATATATATATATATATTTTTTTTTTTTGTATATCTGCCCCCTGTTCCTGACACAGGGCTCCTGAAACCCTTGTAAATAGGGGTGCCAGGAGAATCTTTTGTCTAATATTTAGTGTTTAACGCTAGTTCCTGGCACAGAGCTCCTAAAACCTTTATAATTTCTTAAGTGGTAAGAGCACTAGGAACCTCTTTTCTTCAAATATTTGGTCTTTGACACCCGTTCCTGATACAGGACTCCTAAATCCCTTGGAATTTTCTGGGTGATATGAGTGTCTTTTGTTCTAATGAAGAGACTCTGGGTGGGCTCCTGCACGGTTCCTGGAATGGGATCGGTCACCAGAAAGACCAAGCCATGATTAGAAGCTTGGAATGTTCATTCCTTCCCTCCCTCCCACTCCCCATTCTCTACAGAAGGGAGAGGGAAAGGAAATAGAATTAGTAATTGATCATGCCTACATAAGGAAGATTCCATAAAAATCCCAACACTATGGGGTTCGGAGAGCTTCCAGGTTGGTGAATATATCTACATACTGGGCAGACGATGTACCCCAACTTCACAGAGACAGAAGCTCCTGTGCTCAAGCCTCTCCCAGATCTCACCCTATGTACCTCTTTCTCTGGGTATCCATCTGTATCCTTTATCATATCCTTTATTATATAATAAACTGATACATATGAGTAGGTGTTTCCCTGAGCTCTGTGAGCTGTTCCAGCAAATAAGACTCTAAGGAGGAAGAGGTCATGCGAACCTCCGATTTGTAGCCAAGAGAAGTTATGGGTAACCTGGGGACCTACCACTTACGTCTGGCACTGGCGTGGAGGGGAGTGTCATTGGACTGTGCCCTAAACCTGTGTCATCTGATGCTATCTCCAGGTAGATAGTGTCAGAAATGAGTTAAACTGTAAGATGCCCAGCTGATTTTGCAGAACTATTTGGTATGGGAAAAATCCCCACCATTTGGTGACTAAAATGTCAGAAGTGAAGTGCTCTGTGTGATTAGTAAAGGAGAAAAACAGGAGGAAGACTGAGTTTTTCCTATACAATAGTACGCATCAATGTCAAATTTTCTGAATTTCATGATATAGCAGTTATAAGAATGTCCTTATGCTTAGAAAATATTCACTTAAGAATACAGGGGTATAAAACAGCATGATGCCCTCAACTTACTTTCAAATGGTTCAGAAAAAAATACCAGTTGGAGAGGGAGTAGAGAAAAAAAAGAGGGAAAATGTATGATAAAGCAAATGTGACAGGACGTTAATTGGTAAATCTGGGTGAGAGGTCTTAGAAAATTTTTGTATTATTTTTACAATTCTTTGGTAAACTTAAAATTATTTCAAAATAAAAATGATTTTTAAAAATAGCTGAGCTGGCAAGAAAGAGGAGCTCCTCTTTACCAAAAAGAAAGTAGGAACTGTGTTAGGAAAAAGAAGGTATGGTGTAGAATGAGAGAAAGCACGAGGAGCCCAGGAAACAACTTGGGTTGAGGAGACAGCGCTGTAAGACTGAGGAGGACAAAGGGATTAGAACTCTCTGGAGAGGCAAAGAGCCACACAAAGAGAACTCCAGAAAACTTCCGAGGGTTCCCCTTGAGAATTCAGCTGAGTACTGACAGTAACTGCATATGAGGGAATTTCATAAAGCCGGGGAAAGAAAGACCAGAAATGATTAGAGATCAGTGCATGGCACTGGGGCTAAGAATGTGCCTATTTCACAGCCTGACAGAAAAACTTTGTGATTCACAGTAATTGAGTGGAGGATCCAGATAAGTCCTAACTCAAGAGTGGCGAATTATTCGCCCTAGATTGAGCACCACTCAAGTACTACCTAACAGATCTTAAAAGAAAGCCTCAAACTGTTTTCAAGTAACTTAACTGCATCCCAGACTAAATTTAAAATCATTTATAGAAAAACAAAAATATCCAACACCCAAAAAGATAATGTTCACAATGTCTGGCATTCAATAAAAAATGACCAGGCATCTAAAGAAACATAAAAATATGATCCATAATAAGGAAAAAAAATCGATCAAAACCAACCTACCTCTGAGAAAGATATTAAGATATTAAGAGACTAAAACATTAAAACAATTATTATAATGTATTCCATATATTCAAAAAATTTAGATGTGAAAAAATGTAAAAAGATCCAAATCAAATTTCTGGAGATGAAAACTATAATATGTGAGATGAAATATACAATGGATGTAATTAACAGCAGATTAGATGTTGCAATGAAAAGATTATTGGCCTTGAAGACATAGGAATGAAACTTTACAAAATAAAACCTAGAAAGAAAAAAGAATTTAAATAATGAACAGAGCATCAGCGAGCAGTGGGACTACTTATCAGATTACCATACCTATCATTTGAGTCCTTCAACAGTGGCAGGATAGGGAGGATAGAGAAAAAATATATAAAGAAATAATGACCAAAAAATTCCCAAATTTGTTGAAAACCAAAAGGCCAGAGATCCAAGAATCTCAATGAATTCAAGCACAAGAAACATGAAACACTACATGAAAACATATCATAATCAAATTACTCAAAACTAGTGATAAAAAATAAACACTTAAGTACAAAAGAAGATAAAGATAACAGCAGATGACATAATAAACAAAGCAAACAAAGGCAACGGACCACGATTTTTAAAGTACTGAAAGAAAAAATGATCAACCCAGTGAAAATATCTTTCAAAACCAAAGGTAAAAGACATTTTCATACACACAAAGCTGAGAAAATATTTCACCATGCAGTCCACATTATATTTTTTCAAAAGGAAGTCTTAAGCAGAAGGAAAATAAATCACACCATATTAAAAATATAGCTTTACACAAAGCAAGTACTGAAAATGGTAATTTCATGAGTGTTAGATATTTTTCTCATTATTTAAATCTTTTAAAAAGATATTTAAACAAAAATAATAACAATGTAGTATTGGACTTATAACTTATGCAAAAGTAAAATGTATGACAACCACAACACAATGATCGGGAAAGGCGAAATGGAAGTAAATTATTTAAAGATCTTACACTATAAATGAAGTGATATAATATCACTTGAAGGTAGATGTGACAAAAGGATGCATGCTATAAACCCTAAAGCAGTCATGAAAATAACAAAGCCATTACCACTAATAAGCCAACAGAGGAGATAAGATGGAATAAAAATTTTCAATTCATCAAAAGGAGGAAAGGGAGAAAAGAAGAACAGATAGTACAAACAAAAAAATGGCCAGATGACAGATTTAAACCTAACCTTGAAAATTTGCAAATATGAAAATCCTTCTCTTAGGGCAGAAGATTTTTGAGACTTTTATTCTTTTTCAAATTTGCTGGTCCAGAAGAAAAAAAGCTCTAAGCTATTATATATGTTTTTTACAAAATATCATATAAACAAGGTTGATCAGATGTATGTGTGTATTTTAAATGTGTAATAAATATGTATTAAAATATATTAAAAAATGAAAAAAAAATACCCAAGTACCCATACATCTTGAGAAGCAGCATATTACTAATACTTTGAAGACGCCTTTCCTCTTCACCCCAGGCAACTACTATCTTGAATTCTGAATTAATCATTTCCCTGCTCTTCTTTATGGTTTTACCAGATGGTTATGAAACCCTGAATAACAAAATTTTTACACATTTTTTAATTTTATAAAAATAGGATCATACTGTATATATGAAATGATTTGCTTTTTCACTCAACATTATATTTTTTATATTCATCCATCTTGGCGTGTGTAGTTATAGTCCATTCATTTTTAACACATTCATTTATTCTCTATTGATGGTCAAATGAGTGTTTAGAGTTTTAGTCTTAGAAACAATGCTTAAGAACATTCTTGTACATCTCCTGATTTAAATGAATATCTGTAGGAGTGTAACTGCTACATAATATTTCCAGATTTTATGGTCACTCTGTGTTATTATCCTTATTTTATTAATAAACTGAGGCTTAAAGAGACTAAGAAACTAGTTCGAGAATACATATAACCCGGAATGGAGTTAAAAATCAATACATTCTACTCCTTCTACTTAAAAGAAAAAACTCAAGTTTAGGTAGCTCATATTCCTGAAAATAATTACTAAAAAGAATACTGACAGTGTGTGAGGGCTCCTTTTTCTCCACAGCCTCTCCAACACTTGTTATTATTTATCTTCTTGATGATAGCCATTCTAACAGGTGTGAGGTGATATCTCATTGTGGTTTTGATTTGCATTTCCCTAACAGCTAGTAAAGTTGAGCATTTTTTCACATATCTGTTGGCCGTTTGTATGTCTTCTTGGGAGAAGTGTCTGTTCAGGTCCTCGGCCCATTTTTTAACTGACTGTTTTTTGTTGTTGAGTTGTACGAGTTCTTTATATATTTTGGGTATTAGCCCATTATCGGAGGCATTTAATTTAAAAAAAAGAATACTGATGGACAATATTTTATCTTGTTTTACATGAAGTTCAAAGAGTAGTTCCCAGTAATTGATTCTAGTCAATTTTACCTCTTGACCACTCACAGAAACTTAATTACCTGAAGATCACACGACTACAACTTCCATCCTGTTAAAATATCCTGCATTTCACCGTTCCTGAAATTTCTACTTAAATATTTTATACTTAAATATATTGGGATGTGTGTAAATTGTGTATGTATAAAATAACAAAGATAGTAATAATGCAGTTCTCATTGTGACAATTTTAAATTACAAGCATTTTTATTTCTTCCATTACTAAATTTGATTTTGGAATTACTTATTACCAAAGTGAGTGTAATAAACATTTTAAAAAATACTCTTTATTCATTTTTAGTTATTCTCAAATACTTTCAAAAACTGTTTTGTGTGTCATCTAAAACAACCAAATAATGTCTAAGATACTCAACATTATTCTTGCATTTAAAAAGAGTACCAATCCAAAAGTTTTTATTAGCTAAGTCAACTAATAACTATTTAGCATTGCACAATCCTTCAATTTAAAAATACTTATGCAGAGAGGATTCTGGGAAGATGGTGGAGTAGGAAATACCAAGAATCTGTCTCCCTACCAAGACAATTACACTGGTGGACTCTGTCTGATGTAACTATTTTGGAACTCTGGAGTCCCTTGCAAGATTGCAGCTTCCAGGAGAAGACCTGAACTGGTGCTTTCAGTAATTTCAGTCGATTTTAATTCTTAGCTCACTAGCAGCTACCCTTCCCTTAACCCTAGACACATGACAGACAGCTGTGCACCCGTTTCTGGAGCAGCTTACACACAGTTTACGGTAGTCAGATGGAATAAAAGAACTCTATCTTCCAAATATTGAGGGTCTATACTCTTATTACTGCTGATTACTGCTGATTACTGCTTCTAATCACATAGTGCAGACAGAGAGGTGGACACCCATTGTTTTTCCATCTCCCTTCATTGTTGCAAAACCCTCATCCACTGGCTGAAGTGACAGCTCATGGATTTAAAGGGCCAGCACCCTTTTTTCCTCCTCTTCATTTTTTGCTTTTTTCCTCTTTGGGGAACCAGACCTTAAAAACTAGCACATTAAAAAACTGCTGATTACACAAGGAAAATTAGGAAGTAACCATGCATGCCGCAAAAAAAGGCTCAGAAAAGACCTGAGCAGACATTAAGTTTATGCCTCAGTAGGATCATCAGCACGGGGACAGCCTACAACAATTAGAATAATAATAATAATAATAATAATAATAATAATAATAACAAAAAACAGCAAACTCTGGGTAATGTGGAAAATTTGAATTCCAGAGTTACCACCAGAGTTGTTAGATTCAAATATCCAGTGTTCAATTAAAAAAAATCACAAAGCATACAAATAGAAAAGTATGGCCCATTCAAAGCAAATAAATTTAAAAAATGTCTATGAAAGACTTAATGGCAGATATTCTAGGCAAAGACTGTAAAACAACTATCTTGAACATGATCAAAGAACAAAGGAAAGATGTAGAGAAAGCCAAGAAAACAATGTATGAATAAAATGTAAATATCAATAGATAGAAAATCTAAAATAAACCAGAAAGAAATGTGGAGCTGAAAAGTACAATAACTACTATGAAAATTCACATGAATTCAAAGTCAGACCTGAGCAGGCAGAAGACTCAGTAAACTTTAAGAAGGAACAATGAAAATTATGGAAACCCAGAAACAGAAAGAAAATAGACTGAAGAGTGAACAGAGTCTAAGGGATCTGTGGGACACCATCAAGCAGAAGATAGGAAGAAAAAGGTAGAGAGAATATCTGAAAAAGTAATGGCTGAAAACTTCCCAAGTTTTAAGAAAGACATGAAATAAACATCCAAGAAGCTCAACAAACTTCCAGTAGAATGAACTCATAAGACCCATAACGAGACACATTATAATCAAACACTAAAAAGAGAATCTTTAAAGCAGCAAGAGAGTGAGTCATCACATACAAGTGATCCTCAATAAGATTATCTCCAGGTTTCTTATTAGAAACTATGGAAGCCAGAAAACAGTGGGCAGATTTATTCAAAGTGCTAAAGAAAAAACTGTCAATCAACAATCCTGTATCTGTAAAAACTGTCCTTCAAAAGTGAAGGAGAGAATAATGACTGGGGGAATCCCGGCAATTAACATGACTAAAAAGAAATGGGAGAATCTGGGCATGGCTCTAGAGATCCATGGGCTGGAGGAGATGTTATCACAATGTCTGAGGAACCTGGAGGCTGTGAACTCCAGGCTTTATGGGGCAGAGCTGAGCCCAGAAGCCAGGAGGTCTCTGGAGAAGGAGAAAAACAGGTGAAGAACAAAGCCTCCAACTATGACAAGGAACTAAAGTTGCTTTGGCAAGAGAACTAGAAGAACACACTGCTCTCGGTGGCCATCTTCATCCTCCTGACCCTCATCTACGCCTGATGGACAATGTGAGCCTGAGATTTCTCTGGCCAGCACAGGCTTTCCCTCAGCAGCCTGCTCACAGCCAAGCAGGCCCTTCAAGCCTCAAGAGGGCCAGGGTACAGGGGCATTTCTGTCTGACCCAGACTCTGGAGCATGGCTTCCTGCTGGCCCCACCCCTACTGCTTCTTGATCCTGCTGTAGGGCCTGAGTCTCCAGAAGGACTTTGTGCTGGCTCCTTCCTTAGCCCAAAGGAGAGGCAATAAAGAACACCCAGGCTGCTCCGTAAAAAAAATTTTTTAAAAAAAGTGAAGGAGAAATTAAAACATTTCCAGGCAAATAAAAGTTGAAGATATTCAAAAGTTGAGGATCACCACTAGACCTGCCCTGAAAGAAATGTTCAAGTGAGTCCTGCAAGGTGAAAAGAAAACACACTAGACTGCAAATGGAACCTAAAGCCATATGGAGAAATAAAAATGTCAATAAAAGTAAAATACATGGGCAGTTATAAAGCTAATATTGTAACAAGCATCTATAATCATACTGTTTTGTTTTCTACGTTATTTAAGAGACTAATACACCTAAAGAAAAAAAACAATTCATGTAAAAGCTAGCACTACTGTAACTTAGGTGTTTAATTCCAAATCTTGTTTTCTACATAATTTAGGAGACTAATGCATTTAAAAGAATTATTAGTTTATATACTGGGACACACAATGTATAAAGATGTAATTCTGTGACATTAACAACCAAAATGGGTGGGGATAGAGCTGTAAATGAGCAGAGTTTTTGTATGTTAAGCTGGTATAAATTTAAAGAGTTATAATTTTGGGATATTAAATGTATTCCATGTGGCAATCAGAAAGAAAAAAAGGAAATGAGAAAAGAATTTAAACATTTCAGTATAAAAAAAATGAACTAAACACAGAAGACAATAATGCAGGGACAAGAAAGCTACAGGATATATAGAAAACAAATAACATAATGACAAGTCCCTTCCTACTGTAATTACTTTAAATGTAAATGTATTAAACTAGTCAATCAAAAGACAGAGATTCTCAGAATGGATAAAAACACATGACTCAACTATATGTTGTCTTTAAAAGACCAATTTAAGATCAAAAGACACAAGCAGTTGAAAGTGAAAGGATGAAAAAAGATATTGCATGCAAATAAATAGTAACCAAAAGAAAGCAAGGGTGGCTACACTAATACTTTCAGACAAACCAGACTTTAAATAAAAAAAGGTTATAGGAGACAAAGAATGACATTATATATTAATAAAAGCTTCAATATAACAAGAACTTAACAATTATAAACATTTGCCCACTTAACAACAGACTCTCAAAATATATGAAGCAAAAAAATGGTAAAACTGAAGGAAGAAATAGACAGTTCTACAATATAATTGCAGACTTCAATACCCCAGCCACAACAATGACTATAACAACAAAACAGAAGATAACTAAGGAAACAGACAATTTAACACAATAAACTAAATCTAACATATATTGAACACTACCCAACAACAATGACATACACCTTCTTCTCAAGTACACATGGAATATGCACAGGATCCCCCACATATTATGCCACAAATTAAGTCTCAATAGCCTTTGAAAGATAGATACCACACAAAATATATTCTCTAGACACAACAAAATGAAGTTAGATCAATAACAGAAGTAAAACTGGAAAATTTACAAAATTGTGGAAATTACACAATACACTTTTAAACAACCAATATTTGAAAGAAAAAATCAGAAGAGAAATTAGAAAATACTTAGAGACAAATGAAAACAAAAACACACCAAAAGTTATGAAACACAGCAAAAGCAGTACTAAGGGGGAAATTTATAGCTATCAATGCTTACATCAAAAAACCAGAAAAGATCTCAAATCAACAACCTAACATTACAACTTAAGGAACTAGAAAAACAAGAATAAACTAAGCCCCAAACTAGCAGAAGGAAGGACACAATAAATATTAGATCAGGGATAAATGAATAGAGAATGGAAAAACAACAGAAAAATCAATGAAACTAAAAGTTGGTTCTTCGAAAAGATCAACAAAATTGACAAATCTTCAGCTAGGTAGACTAAGAAAAAAAGGAGAGAAGACTCAAGTTACTAAAATCAGAAATGAAAGTGAGGATATTTCACAGATTCTACAGAAATAAAAAGAATTATAAGAAAGTACTATGAACAACTGTATACCAAAAACTTGTATTACCTAAATAAATGGACAAATTCATAGAAACACAAAACCTCCCAAGATTAAATCATGAAGAAATAGAAAATCTAAATAGACCTATAACTAGTAAGGAGATTGAGTCAGTAATAAAAATCTCCCAACAAAGAAAAGTCCTGGACTTGACAACTTCACAGGTGAATTCTACCAAACATTAAAGAAGAACTAATATTAATCATTCTCAAACTATCCAAAAAAATTGAAAAGGGAACACATCCTAACTTATTCTATGGGACCAGTATAACCCTGATATCAAAGCCAGACAAGAAAACTACAGACCAATATCTCTTATGACCATTGATGTAAAAATCCTCAACAAAATATCAACAAACAAAATTCAACAGCATATTTAAAAAAATAACACCATGCCAAGTGGGATTTATTTATGGAATACAAAGATGGTTCAACATTCAAAAGTCAATCGATGTAATAAAACACACATCAACAAAATGAAAGGGGAGAAAAGCACACAATCATCTCCACTGATGCAGAAAAAGCATCTGACAAAATTCAATACCCTTTCATAATAAAAACAATCAAGTAGAAGTAGAAGGAAACTACCGCAGCACAATAAAAGCCACGCCACATATGAAAAACCCACAGCAAACATACTCAATGGTGAAAGACAAAGCTTTTCCTCTAAAATCAGGAACAAAGCAAGTATGCCCACTTTCACCATGTGTATTCAACATAGTACTGGAAATTCTAGCCAGAGTAATTAGGCAAAGAAATAAATAAAGAAATAAAAGCACTGAAATTGGAAAGGAAAAAGTAAAATGATCTGTTTGCAGTTAATGTGATCTTACATGCAGAAAACCCTAAAGAATCCACTAAAAAGCTATCAGAACTAATAAATAAATTCAGCCAACTAGCAGGATATAAAGTCAACAGACAAAAATCAGCTATATTTCTATACACCAACAATGAACAATCTGGAAAAAAATTACAAAATCAATTCCATTCAAAACAGCATCAAAAAGAATACTTAGGAATTATCTTAACCAAGGAGGTGAAAGTCGTGTTCAATGAAAACTACAAACACCGATGAAAGAAATTAAAGATGACATAAATAAATGGAAAAACATCAATGTTCATGGACTGGAAGATTTAATATAGTTAAAATGTTGATGCTACAGAAAGCAATCTACAGATTCAATGCACTTCCTATCAAAAATCTCAATGATTTATTTTGCAGAAATAGAAAAACACATCCTAAAATTCATATGGAATCTCTAGGATCCCCAAACAGCCGAAACAATTAAAAAAACAACAACAAGAAAAAAACTGGAGACTCACACTTCCTGATTTAAAAATTTACGATAAACCTACAGTAATTTAAATAGTGTGGCACTGGCATAAAAACAAGTATATAGACCAATGGAATAGAATACAGAAAGCTCAGAACTAAACCCTCACATACATGGTCAAATCATTTTTGATAAGGGTGGCAAGTCCATTCCATGGGAAAAGACAGTCTTTTCAACACCTGGTACTGGGAAAACTGGATAGCCACATGCAAAAGAATCAAATTGGACTCTTGCCTAACACCATATATAAAAATTAACTCAAAATAGATCAATGACAGAAAAGTAAGACCTAAAACAATAAAACCTTTAGAATAAAACATAGGACAAAAGCTTTATGAAACTGGATTTGGCAATGATTTCTTGGATATGATACCAAAGGTACAGATAAAAAAAGAAGAAATAGACAAAGTGGACTTCAGAACAATTTAAAACTCTTGTACTTCAAAAGACATTATCCTTGTTGGGAAAAATGCAATACTTTAAAAATCATGGATTAATACAAAATCCATTCCAATGTACAAGATAGGCCTATGGATTTTAATGTAACAGAATAGGAAATATTCAGTGATATCGTTTCAGGTTCCATTTTACAAAAACCTTTGAGAAACTATCACTTTGTGTAGTTTTAATTTAGTATGAAAGATGAATATCTACAATTATCTGAAAAGGTTGTTAAAGATACTACTTCTTAAAAAAATACACTATCCACAGAGTAAATAAGCAACTCACACAATGGGAGAAAATATTTGCAAATCATATATCTGATAAAGGATTAATATCCAGAATATACAGAGTATTTGTAAAACAACAAAAACACAAGCAACCTGATTCAAAATGGGCAAAGGACTTCAGTCGACATTTCTCCAAAGAAGATATATTAATGTCCAATGTGCTACTGGACATTAGTGATGCTCAAATCACTAATCATTAGGGAAATACAAATCAAAACTACAATGAGATCCAACTCATCCATTAGGATAGCTACTATAAAAAAAAATTTTCTTAAAAAAAGGAAAAGAACAAGTGTTGGTGAGGATGTGGAGAAATCAGAACCCTAGTGCAATGTTGGTGAGAATAAAAACTGATGCAACTGCTAATAGAAAGGAGTACGGCAGTCCTTCAAAAAAAAAACAGAATTTCCATGTTCCAGCAATTCCACTTGGTGTATACCTAAAACAACTGAAAGCAGGGTTTTGAAGAGATATTTGTACATCCACGTTCATAGCAGCATTATTCACAATACCTAAAACATGGAAGCAACCCAAGTGTATATAAACTGATGAACGGATAAGCAAAATGTGGTATAAACAAACAACATTATTCAGCTTTAAAAAAGAAGGAAATTGTGCAATGTTACAATATGGATGAACCTTGAGGACATTATGCTGAGTGAAATAAACCAGTCACAAAAAGACACTGTAGGATTCCACTTAAATGAGGTACTTAGTCGTCACAATTCATAAAGACAGAAATTGTGATCGTGGTTGCCAAGAGCCGGGGGGAAGGGAGAATACAGAGTTTTGTTTAATAAGTATAGAATTTCAGTTTTACAAGATGAAAAGTGTTATGGGGATAGATGATGGTGATGATTGCACAACAAAATGGAGATATTTAATACTACTGAACTGTATACTTAAAAATGGTTAAGACAGTCAATTTTATGTTATGTATATTTTATCACAGTAAAAAAAGTTATAATAATTTGGTATCAATTTATTTCACAAGTCTCAATATGCCTTTTAACAATCCTTTTTTAAATCACATTATTATCTAACATGACTCATTATTAATTACATGGATGTTACGTAAAACACATTTTTAAATGTGGAGGTACTTAAACCAACAGCAAAGGCATCTAGGTTACTCTCTCTTTTTTTTCTTTTTGCTAGTTTCAATGGAAGGGAATCAGATTACAACAAAACTGAATCAGATTACAACATAAAAGAAATTTAAAGCTTAATTGTATTTCATTAAACATTAAAATAACTCTTTTTAACTAGATGCATACAAATTTCATGTATGCTACAGATAAAATTAACATGAGGTTAAATAATTTTAAACTATTTTAAACCTATAAAATCTTGTAAGCTCCAAAATACCTAGAGCATCAAAAGCTAACAGTCAGTTTTAGGGATTGGAAACTTAAGGGTCTTTAACAGCTCTGTTGAATGTTGTTAGAATGGTATTTCAAATATTTCCTGTAATTTGAATTAAATATTACCTAAATAATGCTGAGCTGGGGAAAAAAATGTTAAGAATATATCCAAATCTAGCATCAC
The DNA here is from genome assembly GCF_004115265.2 of Rhinolophus ferrumequinum. Classification (NCBI taxonomy): domain Eukaryota; kingdom Metazoa; phylum Chordata; class Mammalia; order Chiroptera; family Rhinolophidae; genus Rhinolophus; species Rhinolophus ferrumequinum. Next base: position 26,164,826 of record NC_046296.1, on the reverse strand, counting down.
AGTTTAATGTTCTATTGTTTGTTGCCTTAACAAAAATGAGTGTTTACAACAAATTTAGAAACCACCTGGAGATTCAAACTCACAATGAAACTGCAATGCTGTATTGCACTTGTTGACATCAGTTGTTATTCTCCAAGGAGGCAGAGAAGACAATCTCATTAGTAGTGAAACTGGGTAGCTGCTGTTACGCCCACCTGACCAAAAACCCTCTCTTGCAACATATATTACCTGTGAAAGGTAACATAAACTAATCAGCGCTGACTCACTCCTTAATCAGATTTAAAAGGGAACTATAAAGAGAATTAGGGCCTGAACTATCAGACAAGTGACTTTGTGTGAGTTTGGAGTGGGAGGGAAGATGGGGGCACACATGTGACAATACATGGGCATTGTCCTGTCCTACTACAGTATGTCAGTGAGAATTCTTGTTATGAAAACTCTCTCTTGGAAAATTCACTGTATATGTATCAAGGACAGAAATCATGAGATTTTAAGAACAGTAACAACAGCAGGGAAAAACCTTTTCCTCTAGTAGAATTTATTTGGTAGGATAATGGGAGAAATTTTTCATAAGTGCTTAGGGTGAAAGGTTAAGTCTCTGAGAAGCTAGGTTCTGAGAATAATGCACACCTACTCTATATGAGAAAGGAGATCAACCTGTTTTGCTCTTCATTCAGGGGAGAGGCAGGACAAGGGAAGCATGCTGTCTATTACGCCATGCAAGTCATCCAGGCATTCTATGTACAATCTTTAGTAAGAAATTTAATGCAAGCCATATTTTTTAAAGCAAATTACATAATGAAATATTTATTCCAATTCTGGTCAATCTTGATCTCAGAAAATGTTTATGTATGCTAATTGCCAGATCAACTCATTTTTAGCATTTCACTTTCTTCACTAAATACACAGGAAAAGTTTAATTGTGAGGTATAAGAAGTCTAACAAAATTAATGTATTTCTATTTTGAGAACAAATTAGAAATAAGTTCTCAACAGCTCGATACCTTAGAGTTTGATACCCAAGGAATACCATACCTTTATTATATTCCTCACTTAATAAATCACTTATCATTTTAGATGTACTTTATATCACTTTATTACAAATTAAGCAATGAGAAATAGCATGAGTCTAATAAGGTATTTTAAACATTGATATTTTGGGGGTGGCCGATTGGCTCAGTTGGTTAGAGCGCACTGCTCATAACACCAACGTCGCTGGTTCTATTCCCACATGGGCCAGTAAGCTGTGACCCCCACAACTAGATTGAAAACAATGACTTGACTTGGAGCTGATGGGTCCTGGAAAAACACACTGCTCTCCCCACAAAAAACATATTTTAAAAAAAAGTTGATATTTCATTATCTCAGCATCATTTTTATCTTGGCTTTATTATTTTAATAATCTCTTTCAAATGCGTTCTTTAACTTATTTCTCAGTGATTTTTATAATATTCTTCAAATTAGTATTAATGCATTAATTTAATTTTAAAATAAATTCATATTTTTTCTGAAAGTAATTCAATCTTATTTCACTGATTAGTTTCACCAATTAGGTTATATGGCAATATTTTATCCAAAATTGGAAATTCAATGAGCAAATTAGCCACTTCAACATTTTAACAAAAACATACTTAAAGGATATAAGATGAAAGCATTTGATCAAAAATATTGCTTTGGGAAGGGGATATCGAAATAAAATTTTTCCTAACACTTTCAGAGCATATTGAATTAAGGTAACTAAATGAAATAGCATATTGAATTAAGGTAACGATAATTTTATTCAAATCTTAGTAAAGCTTTGAATGACTAATGGGTAATAAATCCTTTTGAAAGACAAGTGGTTTTCAATTCTTTGGTTTCTATCAAATTGAAAAATGAACAAAATGAGCTACCGATTAATTTGTCACTGAAAACAATTTCTGATATTAGGTCACCGTATGCCTTTTTTTTTTTTTTGCAAATGACATGGAAGGAGTTCAAAGAAGTCCCATCTTATTTATGTGAATAAGGTTTCTAAGCAATTACATCTATAACTCTGGAAAATAAGAATAAATTTGAAACTGAATCCAGTCTCATTCCATCCATAAGTAATATTCATCCAGATACATAATCTAATCAGGGGAGGAAAAGTCCCATCCATTAAAAGATTCATTGCCATCAAAATTTTACTTTTAATTTTTAGCAATTATCTAAATTTGTAACATATTTATTTTGATAAATTGTGTACTACTAATTGTAATAACAAGGGGCTAATATCCAAAATATATAAGGAACTCATACAACTCAACAACAAAAAACAAACAATCCAATTAAAAAATGGGCAGAGAACCTGAACAGACACTTCTCCCAAGAAGACATACAAACAGCCAACAGATATATGAAAAAATGCTCAACTTCACTAGCTATTAGGGAAATGCAAATCAAAAAAGCACAATGAGGTATCACCTCACACCTGTTAGAATGGCTATCATCAACAAGAAAAATATTGACTAGTGTTGGAAAGGCTGTGGAGAAAAAGGAACCCTCATACACTGCCGGTGGGAATGTAAATTAGTACAGCCACTATGGAAGGCAGTATGGAGAGTCCTCAAAAAATTAAGAATAGAATTACCATATGATCCAGCAATCCCTCTCTTAGGTATCTACCCAAAAAAATCTGAAAACATTTATCTGTAAAGATAATATGTACACCAATGTTCATTGCAGTATTATTTATGGTAGCTAAGACATGGAAACAACCAAAGTGTCCTTCAAGAGATGATTGGATAAAGAATATGTGGTATATACACACAATGGAATACTACTTGGCCATTAGCAAAGATGAAATAGTGCCATTTGCGACAACATGCGTGGATCTTGAGATTATCATGCTCAGCAAAATAAGTCAGACAGAAAAAGTCGAGAACCATATGACTTCACTCATATGTGGGATACCAAACTGAAAGCAACAAAGGAACAAAGAAACAAAACTCATAGACACAGACAACAGTTTAGTGGTTACCAGAGGGTAAGGGGGGGCAAAGGGGTGGTAAAAGAGAGTAAACAGCATCAAATATAAGGTGATGGAAGGAGAACTGACTCTGGGTGGTGAGCATACAATGTGATATATAGATGATGTGTTATAGAATTGGACAATTGAAACCTATGTAATTTTACTAAGCAGTCACCCCAATAAATTTAATTAAAACAAAGACTTGTAATACTAAAAAGTTGATTACACTTACAGCCATAAGTGACAGATTTAAAAACAATTTATATTCATATTTTTGTGATAGAGAAGTATGACAGTGTGATTGAAAAAGGACTTTTTAGCATTAAAATATATTAAAGTAAGATAAATTTAAAATTATGTGAAGGAAAGTTTGAGATTAAGGTTGTATAGAAACCTCAACTTCTGAATGTCAAAAAAGAGATAGTTACATTTTCCCCCCTTCTTCCACCACCTCACCCCCACCCCACGCCGGTTCAAGCCGTTATTTCTCAGTCTAGTTGTGTAGGACACAGCTCCCTGGCCCATCTCCAGGGTCCATGCTGGTATCATGAGCCTTGTACTCCCCCCACCGTCTGAGGCAGTCGGCGGCCAAGCTCCAGGGAGAGCTGTTGTTCACAATCTTAGCTGTAGAGGGCGCAGCTTACTAGCCCATGTGGGAATCGAACCAGCGACCTAGGCATTAGGAGCACAGCACTCCAAATACCTGAGCCACCAGGGTAACCCTACTTTTTTTTTTTTTTAATGGATAATCATCGGAGGATATTTCCATTCCATTGTACATTTTTTTAAAGAGTGATATTAGTTTTGTTTAAAAATTCAAATTTATAATGCATTGAAAATTACAGCCTTTACAACTTTATAAACATGATACATTTTTGTTAATTTAAAAATATGTGAGGGGATATATAGTTTTAAAAAAATGATTAAGAAAATCTTAGTTTTCAAGACATGACTAGAAGACCTTGTACAAGTCATAAACCTTTGAACCTGAGTTTCCTAAACAATAAAAGGAGGATAATATTCATTCTACTTCAAGATTAAATTATACAGAATGCAATATTATATATATTCAATTTTTATTCACTATATACTATATATTCACTATACATACACACATATGTATGCTTTTTGCAAAATGTAAAACAATATGATTAAATTTATGAGTCCTTTTTATATGAACTAGACAGACCAAGGAAGACATCACATTGCAAATCTCAGCTGTAACTCATGAAAACATGATTCATTTTCAGGGGCTATATTTTAAATTGAACATATAAATAACTAAATTCTTACGTGCCATAATTCTTTAAATGTACCCCAACTATGGGAGGGTATTACAAAAACAGAATTGGGAACTAAGGCACTGAAATGTTCAATGAAAAAGGAGCTGGGGACTTAGATTTAGAAGCAACGCTACAGAGGGCCATTCTTACTCAGTCAATCCATCTTTTGGGGACTGTTTGCAATTTATCTTTATAATGAGCATTTTGCAACATAAATTCTAAAGCCTGCAAGCAAGGATAAGAAGAACATATGCCCATTACCTGGGCCTCCATCTATAGTTCTCAGTAGTTCCATTTAGATGGAGCCAACTACTGAATATTGCCCAAGCAAATTAAGCATACTAGATAATAACTACATCATATTGGTCAATAAATCAACAAACCATAAGTGTTGGTGAGATGCAGAGAAAAGGGAGACCTCGTGCACTGTTGGTGAAATTGCCAATTGGAGCAGCCACTATGGAAAACGGTTTGAGGGTTCCTCAAAAAATTAGAAACAGAACTACCGTATGACCCAGCAATTCCATTTCTGGGTATTTATCCAAAGAAACCCAAAACACTAATTCGAAAAAATATCTGCACCCCTTTGTTCATCGCAGCACTCTTTACAATAGCCAAGACATCGAAGCAACCCAAGTGCCTATCAATAGATGACTGGATAAAGAAGAAGTGGTACATATATACAATGGAATACTATTCGGCCATAAAAATGAGTGGAATCTCACCATTTGCAACAACATGGATGGATATAAAGGGTATTATGCTAAGTAAAATAAGTCAGACAGAGAAAGACAAATGCCTGATGATCTTACCTTTATGTAGAATCTAAAGAACAAAATAAACGAACAAACAAAACAGAAACAGTCTCATAGATACAGAGAACAAACTGATGGTTGCCAGAGAGGAGTGGGGTTGGGGAGCTGGGTGAAAAAGGTGAAGGGATTAAGAAATACAAATTGGTGGTTACAAAATAGTCAAAGGGATGTAAAGTAATGCACAGGGAATATAGTCAATAATGTTGCAACAACTATGTACAATGCCAGGGGCACTAGACTAATCAGGGGGATCACTGCATAAATTACACAAATGTCTAACCACTATACTGTATGTACACTTGAAACTAATATAAAAGAATAGTGAATGTCAACTGTAACTGAGAAAAAATTTTTTTAAATATATCACATTGGAACAAAAGATAATTTTGCTAAGTATATATTTTATAATCTTAACTTCTTAATTCTGCCCAAAGGTTAAGCCTGATAATTTAGCTAAATGATTTGATAAATAAGTTAACAATAAGCTATTTACAAAAAAAAACTGATAAATTTTTATTACTCAAATTACATCTGTAAAATTACTGATATGCTTGGTATTTCACAATTTCTTCCAATCATTTTCCACTATGTACAATGTGCATTTACAAAATTTCTGCTTAGTTAGAAAAGTTTGAAACTGATTAGGTTCATCAAGCCATGATTAGTCTTCCAGCTTCCACAATGGCAATTTTAAAGGCATTTTGCTTATACCTATTGTGAAGAAGACATCATGCTGTATTCTATGAGGTACATATAGATATATAAGACACAGTCTCTGAACTCAAGGAAATGATCAGTCTAATAACTGATACAGAAAAATTGAAAGCATTGTACAGTGACCACCACCTAAATTCTCTAACAATTTATTATACAGTATTTCCTCATATTGCTGTATTTCCTTTATATTTTGAGTTTTTATGGATAACTATTCATCCCTATGTACATCTATTAATACATCTTATATTTTTAATGTATTTCAAAGAAAGTCATAGACATAAGTATGTTTCACCCTTAAATACTTCAGCATACCTATCATTAACTAGAGTTTTATAATTTTTACAGATTTTACATAAAATGTATATATATATATATGAAATGCACAAATCTTAAGTGTTTCATTTGCAAACTTTTACAAATGCTTATACCTCTGTCACCCAAACCCTTATCAAGACATAGAACATTAATCTCACCCAAAAATTCCCTCATGCCCATTCCTCGTCAATCCCCACCCCAATTCCCATCTCTAAAGGCAACTACTGTTAATTTTTTCCCACCATAGATTAGTTTTGCAGATAATTTGTAAATCCAAAACTTAAAACAAAGAGGAATTAAAAAAAAATAACTTCATACCGATGGATAGACGTATATAGATACACGATGAAGTAAATATAGCACAATGCTTAACAATTATGGTAGAAATTAGATGGATTGTTCCAGTTATCAATTTATTACCTCTAAGCTCCAAATCTACCTTTCTTTGCCCTGCTAAAGACACTGGAACTAATCTTTGTAAACATTTCTCCTTTTTCAGCTTGAGAGAGGGCAATGGAGTGACCCTGTAAGGTGACAGCAGCGGAGAGACACTTCCCTTCCAGATTCAGGTCCTCTGTTATTATTGTTATTCAGTGTGGGAGCCCAAAAGCCCTCCTGAGGATATGAGCTGTGGCCTGAGCTCCCACCCTGACAGTGGGCACTCCCATAGATCATGTCGCCATGGTAGACATGCCCTTTTTAAAGACATCTGAATCCAAGTTTTGGGAAGAAAGGCCCTCTCTCATGGAGTCTTTCTTTCCCATCCTAATTGTAAAAACTACAGTTTGCACCTGGTACTTCTGGGAGCCTTAGACTCAGAGCTCTTTTACCCCTTTCAGTAGTTAACCACTCCTCCCCTTGTTCTAGTTAACAAATCATCATATTAAATTTTAAATAACCAGTATAGTTCTGTCTCCCGAACTCAGATCACTATAAAGGGTATTCACGATACCCTGGATGTTTGAAATGTTGGGGGAGGGAGGAAGAGAGAAGATATATTTACAAAGATTGACAAAATGACAGTAATTGTTGAAGCTGGATGATGACTTGAGAAATTATTCTATCTCTTCATTTTGTGTATGTTGGAAATTCTGTACTCAGGAGTTAAGAAAAAGGCTTCATAGAGGCCAAAGCACTTGGAGAGAGCCTGGTGGAATAGATTTTAACAGGCAGACACAGAGGATGAGATTTCAGTGAGGAAAAGCATAAATAAAATGTGGAGGCAGAAAACTGACAGACATGTTTGAGCAACAGCAAGTAAGTTCTCTAAAGATAAGATGTATAAAGCGAATGAATATGTTTGGTAAGATTTTCTTCCCTCCCTTTTAAACTTCATTTTACTACATAAGTTCTTCACACTCAATTGCTTTCTTTTTTCCCCTACTCCCCTGTCCCTGCCCCAGCCCATACTTCTACTTACTGTCCAAGATCTAGCTCTTCCCACTCTTCTCCACTTTCTATGAATGATAAATTGATCCATTTCAGATTTTTTTGTATGTCTTAATTTTTTTAAACAATTAGCATAAATATATCGGCCTTTGGATACATTTATAGGAAAATGTAGATATGTTTGTGCTTATACAGCAGTATTTTTTACATGTAAAGCCATAAGCAGTGACATACAACAAGTTTTCATAATCTCTAGTTAGTAGGGAATAGGAAAAAACATTGATTTATTATTTATTAACTTTTTACTTTCTTTTTATAATCACAAAATATATATATACACACAAAGTGAATGAATATATGTGTGAGTATGTCAGCACATCATCCCCAGGAAGGGATTTGTATTAATGTTCTTTGTTAAGCTGGATGATGAGTATAGCTGAACAAATAATAAAATGAATACCCTATATTTTCCCCACCGACCAATACATTTCCCCTTAGGCCTCTCTCTAGACACCTTTCTCACTTCTTAGAAATGACAATTGTTGTGAAATTTGATTTACAAAAAGCATGCTTGTCTAATTCAAACTGAAAATATAAATTATAAAACCAGGTAGACATTTAATAGACAGAACTCATAATAGAGATAAGGTCATAGAGAGCAAATACTTCGAAGTAAAACATGTATTATGAAAATTCATTAACAATTCCATAAGAATATAGACATGTCACACATTAAAATACAGACACCCCAACTGGGCTCCTCTCTCTCCTAACCTGCATTATTTCTAGGGTCTAAACCTGTCATTCTATTTCAAACCTCTGCACATGGGACATGCTCTTCATCTCCTTAAAATATGGCAGGGACATAGGTATTCCAGAACAGTAGACAGCAGCGGACAAATGTTCAGTGTCACCCAGGTAATGACTCTGCTTTCTCAACCACTCCTGAGGAGGTGGGCTTGCTCATGCTAAATCTGGTTCAAGATCGAGGACAATGTAATGTTCGTAAACATTCTTTTAAACAGACACACCTAGACTGTTAATGTGTGTTTTCCAGAATAAAAAAAATGCCCCCGCAAAAGATATGCTGCAGCTGTTCCTGCTCTGGTTGATGCCTTGCTTCCACTAAATTCTAGCAGCTGTGCAATGGAACTTTCTGTGATGATGAAAATATTCCACATTCTGTCACATGTAGTTACTGAGCACTTGAAATGTAGCTAGTATGACTGAGAAACTGAATTTTTAATTTTATTTAATTTTAAATAGTCATGTGTGACTAGAGGCTACATTCTTGGGCAAGGCATTCTAGAGCTTTAAAAAAAATCAGGAACTTAAAGAACGTATGTTTGCATGTTGAGAGTTTTCTGACATAGAAGTGGCATTTGAAACCATGCAACTCATGTGTTAGACATGAGAATAGACATAAGTGTAGACAAAAGAATACGGGCACTCCAATGTTAAGATGTCAGAGGTAGAGACGAACTTGCAAGAAACACTTGGGAGAGGACAAACAGTGACACAAGAAGAAAACCCGGAAAGTATGTTGCCCGATTGCCAAGTTTATAAAGTGATTCAAGGAGAGTCATTCGGCTATGATAAATGCTACTGATAGATCAAAGTTGGAAAGGAAGGTGTTATGTTCCTTTCCCACAGTAACAAACCCTCCAAAACCGAAGAGAAACATTGAAAGATACCACTTGGCATTCATTTACCAATGATAGAGAAAAAATAGAAGTTATACCAATGTTATCTAGTATAGATATTTCATTCATATTCATTACATATATACTATTCCAGAGTAGCACATCTTCCTTTTAATAACCACATAAAGCAAGGTTTCAGAGAGCACAAAACTTCTCTAAGGCAGCATTAATTATAAGTGAAAACCTCTTAAATTGTTTTACCAGCTGAGCCTGCCTGAAACAATCGGTCTCCCGTTCAGTGCCACGCTTTCCTTAGAAAGGCAGGTGTGACATAATTTAAAGTTCAGGATAGTTTAAAAAGCATCCAGTTTCCAAAAGAGAACGGGCAGAAGTGTCAACATTCACAGAAGACTTAGAGAAAAAGTTTGATTCGTGGACTGTGAGCTCCAGGATGGGAGGGACTCACCTCCCACAAAGCGGGCGCTCAGTATTTTTCATTTAACTTTAAAAAAGCTGCATCTTACAGGGGGGGATGGAGGGTGGCACTACGCGAAGTGCAGGGCACTACGCCCTCCAGTACACTTGTCACCACACTGCGCCGAGAATGAACCCGCGAGCCTGCGGGCACCCGCCTAGTGTATCAGCACCCAGGTAGATAAAGGCAACGCCGGACGGCGCAGAACCGCATCCCGGACCTTCCAGTTAAAGAAAACCAACCCCCTGCCCTCCCACCCGGACTCACCTTCCGGAGTAGGAAAGATTCAGGGCCCTGGCCGCCTGAGGGGGCGTCGCCGCAAACCCCTCACCTAGTCACCGGACACAACCTGGGGTGGAGGCTACCCTGGTTAGGGAACGATGACCCGGGAGGGCGCGGCACGCTCGCTTGGTCTTCTAAGTCTCGGAGGTGCTGCCCCTATTTATTCTTCAGGTACCCCCCAGCGGCCCATGCAAGCGCTTGCTCCCCGGCCTCGTCGCTTAGCAACACGAGAAGCCATTCAGTCTTCCCGACACGTCAATTCCTCCCGCCCCTTCAAACTATGAATAGTGTTTTAAAAGATTTTGTTTCCGGGTCGAGCCGGCTGTACGCAGCGGAAGATCTCTTTACCTCCCACATTTACTCTTGCGGGAGGATAAAGTCTCAGTTGCGCACGTGTGGGTGGTGTACCTAAGAGGTCTGACTTTACTCCCCTGACGCACACACTCCTCAAACACCTCTCGCCCTCGCCAATTGCTGGGCGCCATCAGGCAGTCTTTTCCTGCGAGCCCAAACCGCGATTCTCCAATCACAGCGGCTCGCCCTCGGGACTACTTTGCAATCGAGGACGAACGCAGGCAGGGCTTGAGAATACCCTCTGACCTCGGGAAGTGTAGTTCAACGCTTGAAGGAAGTGCGCTGGAGATTGCGCAAGAAACAGAGCAGTATAAACTACAGTTCCCAGAGGGCGCAGCGGTCGGGAGCCGCGTCTTTTTCTCTCTCTCACCGCTCGCTTTCCCGAGTCTGTTCCGCGGTAGAGGTGACCTGACTCCTTCAGGCTCATTTTGCAGGTGCTTGAAATTGTCCGCGCAGTTTCCAGTCATGGTGAGTGTGGGCCCTGGATCCTGCCCACCTCTGGCCTTCCTGCCTTTATGTGGGGTTTCTTGTGCTTGAAGGACTTTTAGGGGGCGGCTGTGCAAGCCCCTGTCCTTCGCGCCCTTTGGAAAGCCCCGACTCATTCTGGGGACTGTCGCAGTAACCCAGTAATTGGGAGAGGGTTGCTTTCCACTTGGCCGGGGCTCTTAGAAGGACTCTAGAGAAATCGCTATCCTTGGAAAGGTGCGATCTTAGTCTTGCTGTTGGTGGGGATACAAAATATGAAGCTGCGGATTTTCTCCAAAACAGATACGGGGTTTGATATGGGGGTGGGGAGAGGCAGGGAGAGTAGGTCCTAATTTTTTTAACCCCCTGTTATGCCCACAGTGTTTTTAAGAGCTTTTGTCACAAAGCCCTTGAAAACAAGAGGCCCTCAACGGTAAAGATAGTGTGTATCAGGTGCTACAGATTATGATCTACGTTTTTGAGACATGTGTTTCAGCCATATCTAATTTTCACAAAATGTCGTTTAAAACCTGTTAATTGAGCCGCGTTTGTAGTGCCAGGACTTGCAGTGACGGCATCGGTAGCCAATTAACTACTGCAGATATTCTTGACTGATTTCTGAGTTACGAAATCTAGAACCATTACTTTTAAATGTTATACAATGTAACCACCGTGTCATGAAGATCCGGATACCTTGATTACTGCTTGTCTCCGCTGAAAGGGAGAAGGGGGAGGGTTGGTGAGGGAGCTCTGACGTAGGAATGATCTGCGCGCTGTTTGAAGGTGACATTTGACATCAGACAGAGAAATTGCTTCAGTACTTGTATTTATAGTTGAGACTATTTTTCCTCCAGTATCTCAAAATACCAAAATGGGTGGGGAGTGTGGGGAAATATTTGAATGGATTGGAAATTTTCCAGAATCTGAAAAGACATTTTTTCAAGGCAAGGGAATTGGGCCAGTGGGTATAGCTACTAATTCTCAAATGTTAAACCTAGGTTTCCTACTTTTTTTGTCAGATAACACAGTCATTTAATGATGGTTTCAGTGGTTCCTGACCCAATAATCTTAGCAAGAAAGCAGAGGTACTTAGAGAACTGCAGACTTCATAATTTTAGAACTTGATAATTTTAGAACTTTTAAAGATAATTTTGAGAAATCTCTCCACTTTAGATCTTAAAATTGAGTTAATTGAAACCCAGACAGAATGTGATTTGCTGAAGGTCACACAACAGTTTGCCCCCAAGGGTCTCACCCTGGTTCCATTTTACCATATTATGTCATACAGACACTTAATCAAATCTTTCTGAAAATTTATTTTTAGTAACTGAGGTTCTGGATGAAGATACAAGCTTATATTATAAATACAAACTAAACTATGTTATCAGCATTTGTATTACCTGATAGCGTTATTCCTTGCAATTCAGGATATTGGAATTCTAGAATTGGAAGGGAATTTGGAGATTATTTCCTCTCATTTTAAAATGTAGGCTGGTGAGGTCAAATGATTTTCCCAAGGTCACAGAGACATCCTGGGTCCCCAATTCTTGTGTTATTTTGCTACACAGTAGATCAGGCTAGGCCTCACCCCTGGAAGGTCACTGGGCAGGCGATAACAGAAACATTTATGAGGTTTAATGTTGTCCGCCAAAACTGACAGCAAATTCTCTGAATTTCCTTGCCTCCTCAGGAGTGTGTAAACAATCACCAAGAGCCATCTCTTTTAAGATATTCAAAGCAATTTTTTTTTTTTGAAGGAGGTAATTCTTTGCTTGTGTCTGTCAGTAGGGACAGCAAGAATAAATTGTATGAAGGAATCTTAATGATAATGTTTGACTTTCACATTACAGAAATATATATAAATTACAAAGCAAAAAAGGAATACATGTATCTTTCTGTAGAATAACAGAAGGAATACTTAAATTCAAGGTTTGCGACTGAGACTTCAGCACATGACTGAGACTTCAGCACATGACTGAGACTTCAGCACATGCACAAGACAGAGCCTGCATCTGCAGGAAGGTCATTAGTGCCCTGCCAAGAGCAAAGACATTCCTTCTTTGGATCTTGGCAGACTGCCCAGATATCTAAGCAAAGAATAGTAACCTGTCTTTACACTGGAACATTGTGAAAAGTCAGTGGGTATCTCCCACCCTCCTGCTTTTCAAATGCAAGGTTGCAAAGAGCAGAAAGAACCAAATACACAGTTCTTTCCCTTTTCATCATCAAACATTCAGGCACTAACTAGGCTTCATACTACTCTTTAACAAGATGGAATTACCTACCTGTGAAAATAATTTGCTCAAAGATACAGAAGAAGGAAACTGCTGAGGTGGAATTAGTAGCTGTTCGTTAGTTGGCCACAACCCCTTCACTAAGGACTGAGGCTGTAAACACATTTTTTGGGTAGCTAAAATTAATGCCTAAAATTGACTGCATTATTCTGTTATAACCATCTAACTGACTTTCTGGGAGGTTAAGCATTATGGATAGTGATACTCACTTTCCCTCTCATTTCTTATCTGAGCTTGCTTTACATTGAATAGCATGTGTTTATAGTTTTCTAAATCCTTATTTTAAATCAGTCAACAAATACTTGTTGAACACTATATGGAGTGCAAATTTGAGTCAAAGGTGGACTGCTCTCAGTTTAGTTTGAACTGAACTATTGAGGTGGGGGGCGTTCAGTCTAGTAGAGAGTAACAGACATGTAAATAGAAAACAACAGGCTTTAAGAGTCCTTAGAGGAAAACTATGGTGACAGAGATCCACAATTACAGTACTTGCTACATACTGTTCTTAACGCTTTGTGTGTTAACTCTCTCAATCCTTACAACTACTTTATTAGGTAGCTGCTGTTATTACTAGGGGAAACTGAATACAGAGAGGTTAAGTAACTTGCCCAGGAACATACCATGTTTCCCCGAAAATAAGACCTAGCTGAACAATCAGCTCTAATACGTCTTTTGGAACAAAAATTAATATAAGACCCGGTCTTATATAATATACAGTATAATATAATATAAGACCGGGTCTTATATTAATTTTTGCTCCAAAGGACACATTAGAGCTGATTGTCTGGCTGTCTTATTTTTGGGGAAACATGATACACCCAATGAGTTGTGGAGTCAGGATTCCAACCCAGAAATTCTGGCTCTAGAGGCCATGTCTTTTACTATGCTCTACTGCCTCTCTAGCCCTCTGGCCTAAAATAGTACCAGGTAAATAACAGAGGTTCATTGGTGTATTATTTAATGAATGAAGTGAGGTAACAGTTCAATTTATAAGACTATATCATTAGAACTAGTGACATAAAATAATTTTGTTAACTATAGCCGGAATTATTGTCACTAAGTTTCCAACATTCTCAATGCAAGTGTATATAAGTATAATATCTTAAACAATTTTTTAAAGTATGTTAGGCTTGCTCCCAGACAGTTCTTTTATATTTCCAAGATCTAGCTATTCCTTCAGCAAGTATTTGAGTTCCAGCTATGGGGAAGGAAATTGTTCTAGGCAGTTGGGATGCAACAATAAAAAAATAGACAAAGCCCCTGTCATTAAGGAGCTTGCATTCTAAAGAGAGAGGGGGAATAATTTCTTCCTCCATTTTCTTTTTCTCACCTACTCTCCTTCAAAGGAAGAGGAGAAAAATTTCAAAGTTAAAAACATGTAAAGGCCAATGATAGAAAATAACCATATACAATAACTTTTAGTGTTCTTTAGAAACCTAAAGTCTATTTGGGAACATAAATATGTATTGTATTAAAATTGTTTTATTTGGGGAATTAATCATATTTTGTATATTTAGAGATATGGATGGGAAAGAAACCCAGAAGGTTAGGGAGAAACTCTCTCGATAGGTTTCTCCTTTTTTTCCACTCCCACCTACCTGGTCACATCTATGAGGAAGAAATTGCATAGTCTGCTGTGATTAGATTTCATTTCTCTACAACAGTTGACACTTCTTTCCTGAGATTTTTTTTGTTTTCTACAGGTACCAAATTGCTAAGTCCTGCTGACCTTCAGAGGTTAAGGTTGGAAGGTTACAAGGACTCTTCAAGGTCATATAGTCTCCTTCCATCCCAGAGGCATGACTCCTCTGAAAGGGAATTCTAAATATAAAGAAGTTAAATGTTTCTATCCCCAGTCAAATCAGTGGGCCACTTCTCTCATGCAGGTAGCGATAGAGGTGACACAGTAGAAGTACATTTACCCAACATTGTCAAAAGAACAGTTCACCTTGGTTGGATTTTCCATCTAATTAAATACACATTATGTTTCCAAACATTTTTGTTTAGCTCTTTTTAATAAAAATGTTTCTACTTTTTTAATTCTCTGAGCTTAATTTAACTTTATTTTGATGACAGGGTCATCACTTTGAATATTAGTTCTTTTTGTCCCTCTGTCCATATTTTGTTCAGGGTCTGTTGAGATCTATAAGGCAGTGTCTCTATCGTAATTAGTATGCTCTTTGTACTTTTCTCCCTTTCTCTCTTTTAAAATGAATTTTCCCTTGAATCAGGTTGTCAACTGTCACTACATGTTGCTATTATTTAATATTAAAATTGATTATAATCCAGATATTATCATTGTTCATTTTCTTTAAAAAAAAAAAAAAAAGGCTTAGTTTTCCTCTTCCAAGTAGTTAAGTTGAATCATGATCAATAGTTTTATTAAAACTCTCAGGCTCATTGTAAATGGAAAATTTTAACCACCGTTACTCCTCTCCCTGGTGTAAAGAATTCTATTGAGATGGGAGTAGGGGGATTTGCATAAGAGGATTTGTATGGTTCTATCACCATATAATGCATATCAACATTGTTAGGCCTATTTTAGTAATAAAATATCTTTAAAAAGATGGATAATATTATGTAAGTACATCCAGTGTAATAGAATTAAATAACATGTAATAGAGTTAAATAACACCGCATAAATATGCTGCCAAAGGACACAAGTTCTAGAAGTTGCTTAGTTGATTCGTGCATGCTGTATTTCCTACGACAGGTCTGGGATAAGTTAGTTTTCTACTAAGCTTTACACAAAGAGACTTTAAAATTTTACATAAACTTTTAAAGTGTGTGGTTGTCTTACAATAGAGAAACTCCTGAATATTTTTAAGGTAAAATAGCACTTTTTAATCCAAAAAATGTTAATGGCTCTCTCTCATTACAGCCTGAACCAATCAAAGTCCTTGTGACTGGAGCAGCTGGTCAGATTGCATATTCACTGCTGTATAGTATCGGAAATGGATCTGTCTTTGGTAAAGACCAGGTAGGGGCAAGTGCCTATAAATCTTAAGTCAATGTAAGAATCTTGTTAATAAAACCCTATATATAGTTGCAAAGAAATTTTTAAATGGTGAAGGAATAGGTAATCCCAATAAATGTACTAGGCACAATGCTATAAATGGAAGCTGGCAGTTTGTTTATATGCATCCCTCCAGGATTTTAAAATGCTTTGCAAATCATGTATTTAGTTGACTTGCTGCAGCCAGCAGATACCAATCAGTGGGAGGTATTCAGAAATGACAGTAACTGTTAAGGAGAGTCATGTGGGAGAGAAAGTTGCTGAATAAGAACTTCCTCGTTCATAAATGGTCTTTAGACCCAAAACAATCAGACCAATAAATCTACTTGAAGCAGGCACCCCCTATTCCAGCAGATTATTGTATACTAAAATCCTTTTCCAAACTACTCATTTACCCATTCTCTTCATCCATGGATATCAAGTTCTTCCTTCATGCCAGATACTTCCATGAAATGAAATCAGATATACAGCTATTAACAATAAAAGCAGTCAGGGCATGTCACTTCAATTTGATATTTGTGCATGTGCTCCTTTAAAATTCAGTCATGGTATGTGTTAGAAAACCATTGCTGGTTTTTCTAAAAGTGGCATCATGTTAGACACCTGACCTAAAATAATTATGACTAATTGGAATTATGTATACACACCAAATAAGCAAAAACTTTGTAAGAGGGCTTTTTTTGGTGACAAATTACATAACCTACACTGACAAACACTGTCCTGGCTATTTATTTGGCAGCCTATAATTCTTGTGCTGTTGGATATCACCCCCATGATGGGTGTCCTGGATGGTGTCTTAATGGAACTGCAAGACTGTGCCCTGCCCCTGCTGAAAGGTGAGTTGGGGAGTGGAGGAGAGAGGGATTTTATAGTATTTTACATCTTTCAAAAAACAGATGTCAGGTTTTTGTTCACTAGACTGTCAATTAGAAGTTATTTCATAAAAGTACTGTATTTTGCTGTGTATAATAGACTCCCATGTGTAATGTGCACCCACGTTTTTGGCCCAAACTTTCAGTGGAAAAAATCACTTTAATTTAAAATCAATTTTTTTTTGGTTTACATTTAGGTACTTGTTTTTTGTATTATGAAGGAATTTTAGCATTTTTTAACACATGGTACAAGAAATTTTATGTAACAAATAATTACAAAACACAAGAACAGATATAAGGTACAAGAAATTTTATGTACTGGTGACAAATTTACAATACTTACGCTTCATAGAAGGCCAAGAACTCTTCGTCATTGCAAGTTCATCTTAAGCTCAACAAAACCAATTATATTCCAGGGGATTATTTTGCATACAGATATTGTTGTTGGTTTCTAGAGTTACACTTTTAATGCATAAACATAAAGAATTATAAACATTTATATAGATACGGAATTAGTACTACCCATGTATAATGTGCGTTCTTATTTTTCCCTCACAAATTTGGGCAAAAAAGTATGCATTATACATAGCAAAATACAGTCATTTTTGTTTTTTGAACTACAACTACATGGTAATTTGTATACCAAGAATAAATAAGGGTAATTATATACCATGAATAAATAAGGGTAAAAGCAAGAAATTACCAGTATAAGGTGTAAAAAACTATACTTTTACCCAACATGTTTATATATAATTTATTTTACTAATTAAGTATAATATTGCACAAGGGTTATACACCTAAGATTGTCTACATTGGGTTGTTATTTAAAGTCCATTTAAATAGTAATAGTAGCTTCTTGTAATGGAGAACTTGTTTAAATAATGTCTTCCGGAGTCATAATGCTGGCTGGAAATTCGTTGGTCCCTCATATATGGTCCCATCCCATCTGCCAGTCATCAGGTTGAGATACAGTGTAAATTATCCTAATCATACACTGTATAGTTTTAAAAAAGAAACCACCAGAGTTCTGTTAAAAGCCTTTGAGAATCATTGAACTATTAACGTATTTAAATGTAAGACAGAAGTCTTAACTTAGATTGAAAGGTTCATTAAAATACTAGGTCAAGTTGTAAGTTAATTTGGGTATTTTTCTTCAGCTATACCTTCATCATAATCTTTTTATGTTGGTAAGGATCCAATTAATAATACTCTCCCAGAAGTTTGCACGAAACAAAACATGCACATCCAAGAAAGACCATGCTCAGAGTTCATGTATATGTTCAATAAACATTTAATACTAGAAGGGGTACTGCCATCTAAATCATTTGGTTACACAGTTGTGTAAGAGAGTGCATTACCCTGCCTAAATTATTCAGCTGGCTCCCTTCCCTCCCCCACTATTTCCAAATCAACTTCCTCTATTGCTTTTTCCCATTTTTATTCCTTTCTCTGATGAGTTCCCTCTTCTCTAATGGGCCCAGATTACAGTCAGCTTGTTCTTGGTCAGCTGTGAATATGACAGAGAAGGTTCAGCAAAGAATGTGTGGCTGGGAAGAAGATTAATTTTTTTTTCTCCAACTAGGGTTCCTACATATAACCTATTTGGAGGCTTATAGCAGCCTGACTGTGAGAAAAGTTCAGTGATCTAAAAATTTACCAGTGACAATGCTGAATTTTGGTTGTGTGGTCCATTTGGGATGCTTTAACAAAAATACCACTGACTGAGTGGTTTATAAACAAAAGAAGCTAATTTCTCACAATTCTGGAGGCTGGGAAGTCAGAGATCAGAGAGCCAGCAAATTGGGTGTCTGATGAGAGCCCAGTACCTGGATCATGGACAACCATCTTCTCACAGTGTCCTCACCTGGTAAAAGGGATGAGGCAGTCCTCTGAAGCCTCTTTTATAAGGACACTAATCCCATTCGTGAAGGCTCTATCATCATGACCTAATCACATCCCAAAGACCCCACCTCCTAATACCATCACATTGGGGATTAGGTTTCAACATGGGAATTTTGTGAGGGACACAAACATTCAGTCTATAGCACCGATCATGGCCTTTTTAACACTGTCAACAAAAGAGAGCAATGATATATGTTCTTTAATTGAAAAGCAAGTAGTATATGTTTATTGGGCTAACTGTAGCATGGTGGTTGAACTCTGGATGACCTGGGCTAGAATTATAGCCCGACTACTTTTCGATGGCAGCTAGTGACTCTTTAAACCTTATCTGTAAAATACTAAGATTAAATTTGATAAAATAAATCTCTTAGCATTATTCCTGGCACAAAACTCCTCAATAAAAATTATTTTTAATTTGTGATTGATATCTTAGACCTTAAAGTAATTGTAACTTAAAGGTTAGGTGAATCAGTTTCTCTTTTGTGTTATCTGTGGTGGTTAACATATATAACAAGGTTATGTATTGTATCATATCTGATTATGAAAGATAAGAGCTATAGAATATTTGAAACTGAGATAATTGTTGAAATAGGGAAAGCCAAATAAATGTTACGGCATTTCTGCTGATGTTATGGTTATTGAATTCATAAACTGTCATTGTTTTCTTAGGCCCCTAAAACTTTTATTAATGTGATATGTAAAAGTAAACATTTGCTACAAAGTGAAGGAATTACTGGGTAGATTCAATATGAAAAAGAAAAATCTCAGACTTTGGTGTTTTGTATCTCTGCATATTTGTTGTGTTCACAGATGTCATCGCAACAGATAAAGAAGAGGTTGCCTTCAAAGACCTGGATGTGGCCATTCTTGTGGGCTCCATGCCAAGAAGGGATGGCATGGAGAGGAAAGATTTACTCAGAGCAAATGTGAAAATCTTCAAATGCCAGGGTGCAGCCTTGGAGAAATATGCCAAGAAGTCAGTTAAGGTGACATACAGTAGTATTTTATGGGGTTTTTCATTATCAGCATTTGAAACTTCTGTTTTCAGCATTTAAGTGAAAACAAAATTATTCCCCCCCCACCCCCAGTTCTGCTTGATAAGCTCTCCTTTCTGGGTTTTCCTCTTACAGTATTAAAGTGTAGAAATCTATATTCGGAGGTACTCGGAGATATTTTGTCTTATTACTATGACATGGAAGTTTAATATTAGTTCATAAACCCATAAGACATAGAACTTTCTGGTGCCTTTTAGCTTCGTGGGAATATTTGTTCAGACAAATGAATTTATGTGTGTGATTGTGGAGGGAGATGGCTGTAAGCTGCGTTCTCAGCAATAGGAGACGGTGGTTTCTGAATGCTCAGATTTTCTCAGTCCCCTGGAATTTTGATATGTTTGTCTCTTGAGTCAGTATGACTTCCTCTTTATGTTCAGGCTATTTTGGTTTCTATTAAATAAATTTGTCTTGACGTTGCGATAAAGCTTTCTTTTACCAATTAAGTATCAGTGAACTAGAACTTAGTTGTCACAGCAGAAGGCTTGCTGGTTAGAGGTTTTACTGATTTTAATACACTTCCTCTCTATTCTGACTTGAAAGAAAGGTACAAGAAAATTTTATAAGATTTTTAAAGTTGGCGATTATAATATTCTACTCTACTAATGGTTAGACATCTGAATTTTTGCTTTCTATGGACTTCATTTTAAATAATTAACTTTTATTTTCTGTAATCATTAGTAGAAAATAATAGAAATGAGTTGAGGAGAAATCCACAGGTCTCTTAGTAAAAATTACAAGGTTGTTTGGACTGCTAATATCCTGCCTGCCTGGAGTTGTAGTACTGCTTGCACAGTAATTGCCCCTCAGCCAAAAGTGTCCTTTTTAGGGAAATACTCACTGGCACTGAAGTACTTAGGGGCATGGATATCATGTCTGCAGCTTACTCTCAAGTGGGCCAAAAAAACCTAAGAGGTTTTGTGTTTGTGTGTGTGTGTGTGTAGAGAGAGAGAGAGAGAGAGAGAGAAATGGAACAAATTAGAGAATCTGGGTAAAAGGGATGTGTAACTTAGTCTTTGCAATATGTTTGCAGTGTTCTGTAAGTTTGATATTTCACAGTAAGTTTTTTTAATTATCATTTTATTAAAGATTTTTAGGTTGGTGCAAAAATAATTGTGGTTTTTGCAATTATTTTTAACCTGTTAAACCGCAATTACTTTTGCACCAAGCTAATATAACTTAAAAAAGCCCATGTATACATTTTCCTATACTGTATTTTAATCCAGTGAACGCCATACCTCCTCAATAAAAAAGACAGCCTGAAATGCTTTCTACTAAAGATTGACTTAATAGGTATGGAGTGGATGGAACCTGGTAACCGGTATTTTAGCAAATATCCCAGTTAATTCTTAGGATTAGGCAAGATTGAGAAACACATACTTCATTAAAAAATAATAATAATTTCCCTAAAGTAAACACCTGAAGTAGAATTTCCTTCTTGAACTACTTTTATAAGAAGGAAAATTTTTATCAGTGAATCAAACTCTGAGTAGAGCCTTAGATTACTTGTTTTTTTGTGGCAAGTATGTAAACGCTGTCTGTGTTTTACGTAGCACAAAACAAAATAGAAAGTCATGTACCTTAGGTCTTAGTGCTACATGGAAAGTGTAGCAGTTACATAACCACATACATAATGGTGGTTTTATTAAAGAAATGTTTTTAGTAGTCACAGCAAATACTAACAAGGGGGGAAAAGTTTTTAGGAGAATAGAAACCTACTAGAAACTACAATGATAACAATACACAAACTGGATACAAAGGCTACATATTACATGTTGCCATATCCTAAGACAGTTAGTTAATCAGTGTATGGTCTGTAACTACTGTGCCTGCTGTACGTCCTAGGTCATCGTGGTGGGAAACCCAGCCAATACCAACTGTCTGACTGCCGCCAAGTCAGCACCGTCTATCCCCAAGGAGAACTTCAGTTGCTTGACTCGTTTGGATCACAACAGAGCTAAAGCTCAGGTAAGAAAAATGCCTTTTAAAAAATATTAATAATCAACTTTATAAAACCGTTTTCTCTCTTTTAAAGTAGCTAAATCTTAGTTTTTGCTTTTTTGTTGTTTTTGTTTAGTAGAAATCTATTCCAATTCGGTAGGGAATCTTTAAATCTAGTCTCTTACGGTCCGGGGCTGAACTTTCTACTTAATTTTCTGAACTATATTTCATTTGCTTACTATAATTAAATATGGTTGCTAATGTCCTCTTACTATAGTGGTTAAAAAGTATTCACTAGTTTAAGTAATTCACATGATGGTACATAATTTAGTTTACTTTTGTCCAATATATATAGGTATATAGGAGATTATAAAATGAAAGACTTCAGCTGTATGTGTTTTATATGGTTCTGCTTCCTTTTTTCCTACAGCTAAGCAATCACATTTAGATTTTTAATTTTATATTTAATGTTTTCCAATTTTATATCTTTTTAAAAATTATTCTACATGGTCATGTTTCCATAAAATTTCCTAGTTTTCACTACTTAGCAGCTAAGTTTTAACTGTCATCAAGTTTTCTTATCCCTTGGAGCCTTAGATAATAAATATGCCAAGGGATCAGTGACCAGGGTATTAATAATAGTTTTTAAAAAAAATTAGAGGCCATTCCTCTCATCTGTGCTGAGTTCCTAGGTTTTCTCAGATCAAAATGATCCTGGTGCCCCTGGAAGTCATGACATGTTCTGTTTCTTAGACATAACCTTTTCCGTTTTCCTTAGTGATTTTGGGGCCATCCCTCTTCATCCACAGTTCATCATTTCTAGATATGTTTATGAGTTTAGCCCTTTTTCTTCTTGAAAAGACAACTTTGTTTAGTTTTAAGAAAACTTTTTCCCAAGAGATGGTGTGAAGTCTTAAGTTGAAAAATCACTGCTGTACACTGAGAACTGATCATTTTCAGCTTTGAAGTGCCCAGTGAAGGAGAAGATAATTTACATTCATTAAGCTTATACTCTAAGCTGGATGCTTTACATTGTAATTTATCACTTAATTCTTTCAGTAACCATATGAGATATCCATTATTACCGCTGTTTTACAGATAAGAAACCTGAAGCCTAGAAAGGTCAGGGAACCTGCTAAGTCATACAGCTAGTAAATGACGGAGCCGCCTTGATTTGCCTGACTCCAAACCCTGTGTGTGTTCTTACATAATGGGATCAAGTGACCTGAATCAACTTAATAGCTCTGTGACCTTGAGAAAGTGTATTCAAAAAAAGAGAGAAACTGTGTTCAAGCTATAAAATAGAATAATTGTATCTACCTCAAAAGAGTAGTTATGTGGATTGAATGAGATAAGATCTGTTATGTTCAGCCCTTATCATGGTGCCTATCACATTGTAAAACTCAATAAAAGTTGGCTGGTATTATTATTACTGATTTTTAATATTAAGAGGTATATAACCAAGAGTTGAGAAGAGCCATAACTCAAAAATATCTCCCTTGGCCATCCCGGTGGTGCAGGCGGTTGGAGCTCCATGCTCCTAACTCCGAAGGCTGCCGGTTCAATTCCCATATGGGCCAGTGGATTCTCAACCACAAGGTTGACAGTTCAATTCCTCGAGTCCCGCAAGAGATGGTGGGCTCCGCCCTCTGCAACTAAAATTGAACACGGCACCTTGAGCTGAGCTGCCACCCCGATGGCTCAGTTGGTTGGAGCGCAGACTCTCAACCACAAGGTTGCCAGTTTGATTCCTCGAGTCCTGCAAGGGATGGTGGGCAGCGCCCCCTGCAAAAGGTTGAACACGGCACCTTGAGCTGAGCTGCTGCTGAGCTCCCGGATGTCTCAGCTGGTTGGAGCGCGTCCTCTCAACCACAAGGTTGCCGGTTCGACTCCCGCAAGGGATGGTGGGTTGCACCCCTTGCAACTAGCAACGGCAACTGGACCTGGAGCTGAGCTGCGCCCTCCACAACTAAGACTGAAAGGACAACAACTTGACTTGGAAAAAAGTCCTGGAAGTACACACTGTTCCCCAATAAAGTCCTGTTCCCCTTCCCCAATAAAATCTTAAAAAAAAAAAAATCTCCCTGAATATTCCAGTTAATTTAGAAGGTCTTTGGATAACAAGTTTAAATTGCAGATATTTCTTGAGAGCCTTTAGGCTGTAGGCTAGGTCTTTTTCACTATTATTTAGCCAGAGTCTTGTGGCTGGGAAGGAATGGGAGTTTGAATGACTAGAGGCAGGAGATTTGGGTACTTTAGAACAGTTACTATAGGAATTAGTGCAGAGGAGTGGCATGGCCTCTAATTTGGACCCTGTAGAACACGTTAAAGAAGAAAATATGATAGGTCTTACAGTTGTAGATTCTGGATTGCCAGATGGTAATTTAGTTGTGAGAGAGAGAAAGAGGTAAAATGACACCACCAACAAACTTCCATCTTTGCTTTTCACCTGAGGCCTTGCTGGAGGCAGGCACTGGAATATTCGGCTTCCAGAAGTACTAAGTAATACTTTGTCCCAATGCCTGAAGCAGTTTTCCTTGTAGGGGTGAAAATCTGGGTGAAGAAGAAGCTATTTCATCAAACTTTAACTTTTGGCATGTGTTCAGGATGCCAGTCTGCACAGTGAGAGCTTTTAGGAAGTTTTTGAAGAAACAGTTTGTTCCTCCTGTAGAAGTTGTTGATGCAATGAAAAAAATAACAAACCCAAAGATTAATTTTTCTTGAACATAAACGGTTACTAGTTTTATTACATCATTTGTTTTGGAATTCAGAGGATTTAGCTACCTAGCAACTGTTTATCACCTGCCTAACTGCCCTGTGCATTTGCCAACCAGAACTGCATATGTGTCTGCTGACATGGCAATCTGGCAATGAAACCAGTTAGCTGGTATCAGAGGAAGAAAATTGTTAGAGCTGGAGAATTAGTCAAAAACTGTTTAATAAATCTATTAATATATGCAGACATGAAAGTGTCTAAGGTAGCAAAGAACTGCTATCCTGGATACATGTTAATTTAGATTAGCTCTGACATGAATGATACTCAGAAACTACATCTGATGGGTGTAAAGTACTGGCCTTTGCTGTCCAGACAGAAGTAGATTAGCTCCAGAGAGTAAAAGAATAAGAGGAAGTGGGCAACACAACAAAAGAAGTAGGGGAGCAGTTGAAGCTGCTATTCAGCAGAATTATGGGTTCTAAGTTCTTGGTAATATACATCTTGGGTTACTTGCCCCAAGTTTAAAATTTCCTTTTTCTGTATAGTGCCAGCTAAATATAAGTAAGGTCACTTCTTTCCAAGTCCTTCCAGGTCATGGACCCAGGAAATGGTACTCATTGCACAGCACACTATACCCCAACCACTAAGCAGGTCAGTAGCTGGGTATCCCAGAAACCATCCATCCGTATAATTCGTGAAGACTGATACGGTAGTGAATAGCCCTAATACTTGCAGAACTCTAGATGAAGCAGGGTTTAAGTGAGGAGTGATTTAAAATTTCAAAAAAAACCCAGAATTTTTAAGTTAAATTTTTTTTTTTTTTAATTGGGGAAGGGGAACAGTTCTTTATTGGGGAACAGTGTGTACTTCCAGGACTTTTTTTCCCAAGTCAAGTTGTCTTTTCAATCTTAGTTGTGGAGGGTGCCATTCAGCTTCAAGTTGTTGTCTTTTCAGTCTTAGTTGTGGAGGGTGCAACTCAGCTCCAGGTCAGGTCGCCGTCACTAGTTGCAGGGGGCGCAGCCCACCATCCCCTGCAGGAGTCGAACCAGCAACCTTGTGGTCGAGAAGATGCACTCCAACCAACTGAGCCATCCAGGAGCTCAGCAGCAGCTCAGCTCAAGGTTCAGTGTTCAATCTTACTTGCAGGGGGCGCGGCCCACCGTCCCTTGTGGGACTCGAACTGGCAACCTTGTGGTTGAGAGCCCGCGCTCCAACCAACTGAGCCATCCAGGAGGCAGCTCAGCTCAAGGTGCCGTGTTCAATTTTAGTTGCAGGGGGCAGAGCCCACCATCCCTTGTGGGACTCGAGTTGAACTGTCAACCTTGTGGTTGAGAGCCCACTGGCCCATATGGGAATCGAACCGGCAAGCCTTCGGAGTGAGGAGCACGGAGCTCTAACCGCCTGAGCCACCGGGCCGGCCCTAAGTTAATTTTTTAAATCTGACTATTGTAGGATTTAAGAAATGAGTGTCAACTTATTTTAAGGGTCATAGTGAAAGTAAAGACAATTTGCTTCTTAACTTGACATAATAAATTAGTGTGAAGATGAGTCAAGTAATTGCAGACATTTTAGGTAATGGCCTTTTTCATCTTTATCCATTTTGTTTGGTTGTTTTGTGTTTGTTTGTTTTGCTTGTTTTTTACTTTTTATTTTGGAATAATAGACTTAGAAGAAGTTGCAAAAACAGTGTAAAGAATCCCAGGTACCCATATACCCAGATATATAACCGTAGAGCATTACATAACCATAGAGCATTGTCAAAACTAGGAAATTGATTAGACTACACACAACACTTAACTAGAGTTACTCAGATTTCTGCAGTTTTTACATTTTTTTGTATGTCTATGAATGATTCATATGTAACTCATACGACATTTAATCATATATAGAGATTACTATAACCACCATAGTTAAAATATAGAACTATTCCATCACCCACAGAACTCCTCCATCTTCCTCTTTTATAGTTACACCCTCTCTCTCCTTTCCTAAACCCTGACAATCTGTTCTCCATCTCTTTAATTTTGTCATGTTGAGAATGTTATAAAAATGGAATCATGCAGTAAGTAACCTTTTGAGATTATCTTTTTCTCACTCAGTTTAATGTTGCGAGTATCCATAGTTCATTCCTTTTTTATTATTTTTCTACTTATTCCACTTATTTCATTGAATGGAGTACTACAGTTTGTTAACCATTCTTGAAGGACTTTGGGGTTATGTCCAGTTTGAGGCTATTACTATCCTTGTTTTTAATTGCTTTAAAATACCAGAGTGTTTTCCCTTTGTTACATGGTGAATGCTCAAAGAGAACTATGATGCAGTGGTGCTTTTATTTATGCATGCAAAAGCTATGGACTCCAGCACAACTATTTTTTCCTCCCATTCTTATAATAAGGAAAGAAGAATCACCCAAAATGTCACCCTAACACATCAGCTTTTAAAACTTCTTTTCCAAAACATTGCCTTCTGGTTCATCATAAATTCTACTGTCTAATTAGGAACAAATTATACAATTAACAATATTTTTTTTCCTGCACATTACCTTATCTGGCAAATAACAAAATAAACAAGCTGATTTTATTTAAATCTTTCAAAACATAACTTTCTCTTTCTCTGACTACTGTACTATATAACCGATGTTCAAGTGACCACAAGGCATGCTGCAGGATCCTAAAGTGCTTTTTGAACCGACAGCAAAAGATTGTTATAGTTGTTACAATTTTAGTATCATGTATAATGTATGTTATATTTAAACCCTTCTGTTTCCTACTCTATACAATGAGGATAGTCCTACTTTGGTAATCTGAGTCCCTTTCCAACTCCAAAATTTTATATTTAGGATTATTTGAAAATTAGTTAATTTATATATGGGACGTAAGAAAACTTTCACCTAAATATGAAGTACCTAAATACCTGATTTCTCTGAAATGCTGAGGAGAACTCCAAGTATAACGATCACAACAAAACAAAGGTCACATCTATGTATTTGAACAATATTAACCTCTTGTTTGGTGTTTCATATTTGATAAACGCACTAGACTTAATCACAAACTGTAGGGTGTTCTCTACTCTTAAACATTCTACTTAAATATTCTATCCTAGAACGTTCCCAGTTCAGTTTGTTTACATTCTTAAGCTGTTTTAGGAAATTACCAAGCAATCAAATTTGCAATCTTATTTTACAAATCAGTTTAACTTGTGTTCTCTTGGAAGTTTCAGAAGTTTTTTATCTTAAGGGCATTTGTCGAACAGGTCCCAATTTGAAGTGAAAAGCATTTATCTAAGTAATGTATTTGTTTTCTGTTTAACTAGATTGCTCTTAAACTTGGTGTGACTTCTGATGATGTAAAGAATGTCATTATTTGGGGAAACCATTCCTCAACTCAGTACCCAGATGTCAACCATGCCAAGGTGAAACTGCAAGGAAAGGAAGTTGGTGTTTATGAAGCCTTGAAAAATGACACCTGGCTCAAGGGAGACTTCATCACAGTAAGAAAAATCGGGCAGCTCTCTGAACAGCCAAGCATAAAGAACTCTTGAGAGAGACACCCATTACTGACCTGACTGTTCTCCAAGGGGTAGTGGGAGGGAGGGACTCAAGGAGAGCAGGCTTTTCATAGTTGTCTGATGACTGCATACTTTCTTTTGGGGTCATACTAAGCCAGTCATGATCCAGTCTTATCTGATCTGTTGCATGGCAGTCAAGATTGATTGTTAAAGTGGAAAAAACTAGAGTACCCTCTAGTCATCTGATAATCTTTATACAGAGATCCATATCTTTGTATGAAGTATGGTAAACTTTCTGTAGGGATTTGTAGTTTTCTCTTTTCAAAACTACTGGTGTTTATAACCGGAATGGTTTAGGAAGGCCGACATTGGGTAGGTAGTTGTATGATTTTGGAGGGGGGCACATTAAGCTATGGTTGCAGCCTTTCACCCCAGGATCAGCTTAGAATTGATGAAAATGCTGCTATCATGATCAGTAACACTGATGTCTCTGCCTGCCCCCACCCAGACTGTGCAGCAGCGTGGTGCTGCTGTCATCAAGGCTCGAAAACTATCCAGTGCGATGTCTGCTGCGAAAGCCATCTGTGACCACGTCAGAGATATTTGGTTTGGGACCCCGGAGGTGAGGACTCAGTGATTTGCATAGGCCACTCTTGTATTTTTGTCCTCTGATTCTATGATATAAAAAGAACATAGCCTTATCCATCATGCAGATTAGGTTTAGATCCCAGCTCAGCTGCCTACTGCCCAAGTACCTTGGGAAAGTTACAACCTTTCTGAGCTGTTTTGTCATCTTTTACATGGGTTGTGAGCGTTAAATGAGATGATACACACACACACACATACACACACACATCTCTCTCTATAAAAAGCACCTAGCACACATGGTGGGGTGACTATTTTTTCTTTGTAAAGCCTATATTGGGCCATAGTTTCATCACTGATAAAATGAGGGTTTTGTTTCTCTGGCCTACTTCACACATAGATTGGAAGTATGAAATGAGATATAATTATACCCACAAAAGTTACAGTGTCAGAGAAGTGCCTGGTGATGGTTCCTTATACAGTAATGAAGTTAGATGTATGTAGGAAGAAAGTGTTACTTGTTTAAATTTTGTTAGTCCATGTATCAATTGGTTATGTAAACTAATCTCTAAGTACCATGAGAATGTAAAACTTGTTATTTTCAGGGAGAGTTCGTGTCCATGGGCATTATTTCTGATGGCAACTCCTATGGTGTTCCCGATGACCTGCTCTACTCATTCCCTGTTACAATCAAGGTAAGGTATTTTAGGGTTATTTCCCTCTGCTCCCTACTGGGAAAGTATTTGTATGTTTTTATTAATAATGGTATAATGTAGTCCAAAAGGTTGTTCTTGTACTAAATTAGACATTGTCCTCTCCTTTAAAATCATGTGAAGCACAACTTCAGGTCACTAAGAGTGAAATTAATCTGGAAAGCAAGATTCAACTCTGCCCACTAGACACATTTTGTTGTTGGGCCTCTAACTGTCAGATGCCTATTGATTGTATCTTCTAAATGAAGCATAGTTCTCAGTATTGTTACTCTTTATTGTGGCCATAGAAAAGTCATTCGTTTTTTTGTTTGCTAATTAATCTTCATTTAAAGATTTTGTTCTAGATTCAGTGAGTTTTAAATTTAAGTGTTTTGTTTTATCAGAATTCCCTGGTAAGATCTGGATTTTGGATTTGGATTTGCTTCCTTAGAATCAGACTTTAAAACAGATACTCGTCTAGCTTTAAGTTCAAACTAAGTTGTTACTTGCGGGAGGTTCAGTTCTAGTTTAATCAGTAAATCTCTTTCTTATTTGCAATTATTTTCAAACAGAATAAGGCATGGAAGATTGTTGAAGGTCTCCCTATTAATGATTTCTCACGTGAGAAGATGGATCTTACTGCAAAGGAACTAACAGAAGAAAAAGAAACTGCTTTTGAATTTCTTTCCTCTGCATGACTAGACAATCATTTCGATGTTACTAAATGCCCCAAAGCTGAAGAATCTAAATGTCGCCTTTGACTCTAGTACCAAATACGTAATAATAATGCTACACTTAAATCACTTGTGAAAAACAGCACATTCTAAAGATTGTGTGCTTCTTGGTACAAATTTGTGACAGTTTATCATCATGCTGTTAGTGTTGCATTCTAAATAAAATATATATTCAAATGAAGATGACTCACTCAGACTCTTAATTTTTAGCCAATATTTTGTTTCTATTCAAAAAACAAACTTGCATGTTTCCCAGCTTGCCTAAAGGGTTGTGATTTTTGGTTTTTTTTCAAACCAGAGAAAGGCAGTCAAGATGGGAAATGTTACAAGGCAAAGCTTAATTCTCTTATATTTAAATAGAATAGGAAAATCCACCTTGTGATAATGAATCTATTTACTCCAGAATGTATTTTTAAACATTACCTACATTAGGTAACATTACATTTTTAAAATCTTAGTTCATGCCTTGTGGATAATTTGATGTTAATATTAGCTGTGAAATAGGTTACAGATAATACTGTTATGAGTTTAATGCCATTGGATGAACTTAGAGCAGCCATTTTCATGATAGAAGAAAAGGTAGTAAGTCTTCCCTTGAGGTATTCCTCTGTAGCAGATAAGGAATCATTCACATTTCATAACTGGTAAATGCCACAGGAATTCTAGTAGGGATGTTCTCATATCTTAGCTTATTACTAGAAACATAGTGCTGTTCAAAAAAACTATTAGCCTTTTTTTCCCCCAAACCCATGTGGACAGGAGTTGCCTATCCTTGCACCCTTGTATTTAACTCGTACATAGTAGACAATAGCATAAATCTTAGAGCCCAATACAGTGCTCTTCGTGGATGCTCAAATCCTTGGTTGGATTTGTTATTTAAAGTTATCATCTCATTTTTCATAGGTAGAAAAAAAGTGGAAAATGCTTATAACTGCTGTAAATTAGATGCATAAAACCGAAATTTCATAGAATTAACTTAAAATTTTTTATGTAAAGGAAGTATGAGTATGTACCAGTTATTAAATTATTCTCAGTTCCAAACACATTCTTCTATTCTCTGCTTGTGATACTGGAGCTGGGACTCTGCAAACATTTCTTTACCAGCTGCTCCTTGTTAAAAATCTGTCAATGAAAGTTATGGGAGGGAGATGAGAAGACTGAGGGGAAGAAAGAACATGCCCTTGGCTCCCCTCCATTGGCTTCCTCTATCATAACCTCTCCGCTTTTTATATAAAATAAAGAAAAAAATGGATGAGTTAAACATTTAGAAGAGCAATTCATTGGAAGCTTGAAGACAAGGTAATTTCATGGAAAATTTTAAAGATGTCATATAAAAGTTGTAAGAACTAGGAGGTAAAACTGAAAGATAAACTATAAGCTAAATTAACTCCACAATGTGTCTCATCCATTTGTGTAAACTGGCCTATTTACTTGATTGCGTAACCTCATCAATTCTTTGAAATCAGGGATCACGTAAATGAAATGGTAGTACACTTTGGAGAGACCTGGTAGATTACTTGTAAAAACCAGTAGTTTCTCATGAACTGCTTTTGTAGCATGGCTTTGTGTTTGAATATTCACATGTGAAATGTATTATCTCTGCCATTTCTTTATGCTGTTCAGTTCTGTCACATTAACTAAGAAAACAAAGCATTTTATTGCCTCCGCTCTTAATAGACAGTCCTGGCCCAGGAAATTGTGCCCTTAAGAAGCATGAACAAGGATGGTAAAAGCCCAGGCCTTTCATGAGCATTTTACAAGAACTTGAGATGACACATGGGTGAATCACACAACAAAAGACATTATATTTTCAACCAACAAAAGTTGGATTCAAAACTTTCCAGAAAAGATACAATCTGAATAAAATTAACCTTAGGAGAGAATTGGCCTCTGGTAATACGAGGTATTTCCTAAACAGAAAGATGGCTAACAACAGCTTTAAAAAAAGAAAGAAAATGTATTCTGTTTTCTTAATTAGAAGAAAGCATAAAGGAGGAGGGAAAACTCTATAATCCTACTGTCAGTTTAATCATATGTTATATGAAGTAATACCTTTTGGAAAATTAATGAAATGATAAATGAAAACCAAAAGCCTCTTCTCCCAAGGATAAACACTTTTGAAAAGTTTGGTTTTTTTAATATTTTCAGAAGGAAAAAATATAAACATATTTTTAAAATACAGTTTAAGAAAAGTGAAGGGATATACAGTGACATTTCCTTTATTCACCTGACTTCTACCCACTTACATCCCTGTTTGTCTCGTAGTCTACAGTACAGAAATACTCAGTGCATAACCCCGGCATATATGTTAAAGTATGTGGGTGTGGATGTGTATAATCTTCCCCTTTCTGTACATAAATTATAACATACTAAATACACCGTTCTGCACTGCTCTTTTCCCTTAGTAACATATCTTAGAGTTATATTGATACCTGTAAAGACCTCATTGGAATTGCTGTGTAGTATTCCATTGAAGGGATAAGCCATGTAGCCAGTCACCTGTTTATGGACTTTTAGGTTCTTTTCAACTTTTTACTACTGTAAAGATACTGCACTAATTTTGTAAGTAGGTTATTTCACACATGCTCAAGTGTCTGTGTGAGATAAATTCTTAAAAGAGCACAGGGGAATTTTTTGTTTTTTAATACTGTTGAATCTGATTCGTTTGCTTCTAAATTTTTTTTTTTTTTAAACAACACCTTGATTAAACCAACCACAATATTTCTCAAGGAATGCTGACTATGTACAAAGTCTAGAAGGTACCTGTTTGGTACCTTTAGATTTGGCTCTGAAAAGCAAAAAGCAACAGAAATACGTTCTTAGTTGTCCCTTTGAAATTAGAATAAGAACTCATGGTCTTTATGATCTTTATGGCTTTAAACAACCTTAACAAAACAAGAAACATATCCATGTTTTGGTTTCTGGTTATTGCTTGGTTCTGCTACAACCTAAAAGGGTTACTAACTCAGCAGGAGTGTGTAGGCTTTGAGGTATTTTCCCACTAATTGGTGTCCCCTAATTGGTGTCACCCAGCACAGTTCTTATAGTGAGTGTTGAACATTTAATGAATGAGTCCTTGCCCATTGCCCTTAACTCAGGTAGGAATATACTTGTGACCCAGAGCTGAATCAAACCAATAGGCTGGCCTGGGTAACACAATTGAGTTTTAAGCAGAACAGATGTCTTTGAATCCATGCAGTTTCTTCATGTCCCCACCACCATTGCTCGGGTCTAGGCCCTCACCATCTCTCCAAAAAGACGACTGCAATAGAGATGGGAACGAGCTCAGTTTGGATTCTATGCCTTTCCTCTCTCCCCAGTCTAATCCAGACTTTGCACCAGAGCTGCTGGTTGAGGATAATATTTTACTTCCCACTTTCTGCAGAATAGACAAACTCATGAGCTTGGAAATAAGACAAACCCGGACTTAGATCCCAGCTCTCTTTATAGGTGTCCCTAAACAACCTTTCTAAGATTCTCTTAGCTACAATATGGGGATAATAATAGTATCTCCTTCATAAGGGTTTTGTGAGGATTAGAAGCAAGCACATAGTAAGGGCTTGATTTCTTTGTTGAGTTTTTCTTTTTTTAGCTTCCTAGCATCACTTCAACAGGTGTCGTAATCCGGCCCCAAGTGACACGTCCCAGCCCCATCTTTAACTGTCATTCCCTGTCCCCCATGTGCCTTTCACTCTAGCCACATCAAAGTACTTGGATAGCTATTCACTTTCAGAGAAATAGGCCTTTATTTTGCTTTTTTCTCTGCTTGGAATGAATGCATTACAAGAAGTTAGTCAATATATGCTTATTGATTAAGGGGGGGACTTCCAAGTCCTAGTCTCTTAGATTAGTTCTCTAGCAGTAGACCTGAAGATGAGGTTTCCAGAATTCCAGTGCACGTGACTTACCTAAGGCAATACTCCCAGGAGCAACCTGTAAGGAAGAGGGAAGAGAAGAGGAGGAAGCCAAGCAATGGTGCATCCGGCCAGCGTGGCTCCAGCGTGAACAAGTCTGGGGCTCCTGTCCTGAGGCGAGGGGCCTGGGGCTGTCATACTCCCAAACATTTCAGTTCTGTGTTGTAATTCCCAGATATCTCCCACTCTCTGTGCTGCCAGCAAAGCAGTCTCTAGCAGCCCAGGCTCAATCCTCCAGAAAAGAACCCCAGATGCTGCCTTTTGGAAGCAACAGAACGCTTAAGGGATTGAGAGCGTGGGTGCCAAAAGGCATCCGGACAGAGCACCACAGTCACACTCTCTGAAGCCTCGATGAGCACTGTTGTTTTCATGCTCAAAGGAGAGGGCATTACACCTGGCTTCTGCACGTGACTTATGTCTGTATGACTTTTCACTCATGTTTCTTCTCTTATTTTATGGCCCTAAGAATAAGCTTCCTTATTTCAGTATAGAGCTGAATTCATAACATTATCTTTTTCAGGCTGGCAGCTGCCTTGGTAACAATAATATTCTCAGACTTGAGCTGGGGAGTTCCCAGAATAAAGTCTTTGGAGTCAATATTCTCTGTTCATTTATTAAAAAGAGAAATTAGTCTGTGAAAAGCACGGTGTTAGTTGCAGGTACACTGATGAGTTCTATCTTCTCTTAACATTACATACACACACTTAAAATGACAATAAATTCTTTGGAGGAAATAATGCAATGTTAAGAAAATAACAGGGGCAAGAACCCACTAAAATAGGAATGGTTCTTTAAGACCTTTTGTGGAGTTGATATTTAAAGCCTAGACCTACAGAATAAGAGAGGAGAGGGGGGATTCCTTCTTTACTCCCCAAAGGAAATAATAAATTAAAAAGCCCTGAACCTGGAAAGACCTCCTCCTCTCCCAGGAAAGAAAAGGCCAATAGACCTGGAGCAAACTGGGATAAAGAGGCTTAGAATATATTTGGGGAGGTAGGCAAGAGCCAGTTTGTGCTGGACGCTCACCTTATCCTGATACAAACTGAGATTATTGGGACACAGCTCATCTGCATTTTGGACCACACAGAAACACACATGGTCCACACCTTGAAAAACAGTCTACAACAACAAAAATCAGTACTTTTTTGTGGTCTGTATTGACACTATTATAGTCATCCCTAGTTTTCATAAGGTTAATAATACCTACCACCTGGGATTGTAACAGAATTAAATTAGATTTATATAGGTGCTTGACACTTAGTAGGTGAAAAATAAATGTTACATCCTTCCTCTCACTACTTACACTGTGGTTAGTGACAGAAGGAAATCATTTGATCCATTGCTAAGGTACCAGACTAGTCTAAGGGAAATTAATAGAATTTTTTAACATGAAAAAGAAAGTCTAATGTGTAAATTTGAGTATTTTAGATATCCTTTACAGTTTATAAGAACTATCAAAGAAAAATAAACATAATTTTAAGATTCTAGTAGCTTTAAAATTGCCATTCATGTTGATTAGTGGACAGTTTTGCTTATCTTGAGTGGAAAAATGCCATATTACTCTACTTTCTTCCTTTAGTACTATAATGCAAATATGGTAGAAGTATTTTCCACGAAAGCACATCCAAACCTATAGAAAAGTTTTATAAGAGTGTGTTTGAGTCAAAGTTTTGAGGACATGCCCAGAGGCAAGATCTCAACAGATTGAGAAAATGCTCCAGAGAAGGGCAGTTTTACAGTTCCTTTTATGCATTTAGCCTCAAAGGAGAAAACATAGGGAAGATCCATGAAATTCATTGGTGGTAGATTTAGGAGATGGGAGAAAGCAAAAGGGGGGACCCTCTGGAATTGGATAAAAAGCAAAATGGAGAAACACATACTTCTATAAGGGTGGGTACCGGATAATTAGTAATTAACACTTACTGCACGTAGCGATGGTATGTGGGGAACAAGATAACATAAGGGGCTCTGTGGTCTTGTGCTCTGGTGCCTGTGGTTGTGCCTTGGAGGGGGTCTAGGAAAGAAAAGTATTCTGACAGTTCAAGGGTATGTTATCCTAGATGCCTAAGAACAATGGACATGGCTCGCTTAAGGCAAGATTGACCTTTGCTAAGGAAGCTATAGCCTGGGATGTGACGATGACTTGCCCAGTTAGAAATTTGGGATCAGACCACCTATGTGGTTACTTTATGTCACCGAGCTTGTCAGGCCTGCCATGCGTCACCCCTGAGCTTGTCAGGTTTACTATATAGCCCCTTTTTTTATTCATAGCACTTAAACACAGCATCCTATGCATTGAACAAAAAGTTATTATAAAGAAAAAATACGTGCAAATAAGAATATTAGTGAGACTGTGAAAAGAAATAACATTTCAATCTATACATTCTCCAACATATCCGAGGAAAAATGGGCTCGATTAAATGGAAAATAAAAAAATAAGTTTAGAAATGGATGCAAAGCAGGAGCTTTTGCTTTGTCTCTGCTCTGCTTGCAGGTCCTCTGGTGCAGAACTTGGGGCAATTAGTACCTTACCAGATGAGAAATTTTTAAGAACTTTCAACTAAGCCATTCATAACACAAAATAAATCCTTGCACATTACTCAGGGTGTGTGTGGGGAGGGGGAAGAGTCTACATTGGCCACGCGATTGCAACCCATTCAGCTAATAATTTAACTATGGTTTAATGTATTTGTTGGAGTGACAATGCAGACCAGCTGCCTTTTAACTCAGCTATCAAAGTCAAAATAAAAATTTTCAGAATGATCTTGAACTTAGAGATGAAAAAATAAGGTTAAAATGATTACATTGTACTTTCATATGAAATTATGACCTCATTCCTTCATTTGATGTGTGTGTATACATATATACTCGTGTGTGTGTGTATGTGTATAAATTTTATTTCAACCTTTTGTTGGGAAAATACAAACAAATATCTTGAAACCACACAGCTTTCAGGAAAGACAACGTGAAAATTTTTTATAAGGTGATTTGTTAAAATTCCTCCTCTGTACTGTTTGTTTTCTCTCATGGTTTTTTTGCATCTATCAAAAAGATTCATTTTGCATTTCAGCTACTAAATCCTTGAGGATTAAGACAGATTTACATGAAAGAGGGGCTTATGTAAATACAACCACCTTTGAGTTGGAAATGGAACAATTTTCTTCTCTGCTCAGATACCAACGTCCTGTTGAGAAGAAGATTCTCCAGAATGCTCAAGCAAGTGCTTAGAATGAAAACTCAGCCAGCATGGAGTGGAGAACTGGGAAGGCGGAGGATGCTTGATTTCCTGGGGGGAAACTGCATCTTTGAACTTAATAGCTTAAAGGGAGGTACAATCAGCTATTTAGGTAGAAATGGACTTCATTATGTACCTTCAACGCATTCAGTACACGCAAGTGTAATCACTAATTTATTAAGAATTTAATTACCCAGATGTCAGGCCTAGTTCTTTTTTTTTTTCCTTTGGAATATATTTACTGCATTTGTCAAATGATAAGTGATTATCTCCTATCTTCATCACTTAGACAGTGATCACCAGGCACGCTGGAGCAATTTCTCTTTCATACCCTTGGGCTCTAGTTGACATAATTCTGCATGACCTGGGACCACTTTTCCAAGCAGAGGCACTACCGCTCTTTTTAAAGTGTGTTATTCCTGATAGAAGAGGGATAATCATCAGGTTTTAAATTGGCTGTAAATTACATGTTGTCATATCTGTTTCAACAGGATCCATGTTGAGATGTAAAATTAAACACAACCACTATCAGGTTTCCTAGGAGGATTTTCTTTATTCTCTGATCCTCTTTCATTTCTTCACCACCTCCCTCTTCCCCCATCCCATCAGTCTGCTGACCATTTAGAGAACAAGAAAAAAGAACGAAGGGGCAGAGAAGAGTTTTCAGATGATATGAGTATGCTGGCACTTGGGTAGCTCAGATTACCCACAAAAATTACCCAAATAGCTTATTTTAAAAAGACGAACGGAAGGAATTTCAAGGCTTCAAGTGCCCATCCTCCTTCATCTCCATTTATCCACATCCCTTCTCCCCTTCAAGACTTGGTTCAATTGTCACTGCCTATAAAGCTCCCATCTGAAGTGATTCTTCCTCCTCAAAACTCCCATAGAGATTTTCAGTATAATTGACTCATTTGGCCACTAATCACATGTTGCCTTGCAGCATCCCCTTCCTTTTGAACCCTCCCTACTGTTATTTACTTTTCTATGGGTCTGTGTAGAATGTGGGCTAAGTCAGAGGAAGGAGAAGTCATTTTGGGCTAGATATGTCAGAGAAAGCTTCTTGTCTCAGTCAGGGCTCTTCAGAGAAACAGAACACGTTAAATATATATAAATGTGTGTGTGTGTGTGTGTGTGTGTGAGTGTACACATATATACATGTATATTATAAATATACATGGTCAGAAACTTCTTTTAAGGAATTGGCTCATGCAATGTGGGGGCTAACAAACCTGAAATATATATAGGGCAGGCTAGCAAGCTGGTAACTCAGGCAGGACTTAATGCTACAGGACTGAGGCAGAATTTCATCTCTGGTAAACATGTTTTTAGTCTTAAGGCCTTCTACTGATTAGGTGAGGCCTACCCACACTATCTTTACTTTAAGTTAATTGATCCTAGATATAAATCACAAAATTAATCTACAGAACAGCTTCACAGCAACATTTAGATTAGTATTTGATTATATGACTCAGAACTATAGCCTCACCAAGTTGACATATAAAAGTAACCACTGTGTTTCCCTGAAAATAAGACCTAGCTGGACAATCAGCTCTAATGCATCTTTTGGAGCAAAAATTAGTATAAGACTGTGTATTTTATTATATTATATTACATTACATTACATTACATTACATTACATTACATTATATTATATTATATTATACTATAAAGACCCGGTCTTGTATTATAGTAAAATAAGACTGGGTCTTATATTAATTTTTGCTCCAAAAGATGCATTAGAGCTGATTGTGCAGCTCAGTCTTATTTTCAGTCTTATTTTACAATTTCTTGTAGGAAGTGGTATTTGAGCTGAGTCTTGAAGAATGGATAAGATTTCAATGAGCACATACATGGCTCACAACAGGCTTATTTGTACTAGTTTATTATCTAGCCATGTCTTCCTGAAGGTATAATAACTTTCTTCAAGGGCACAAACTGCCTAATTTAAGCCTTAGCTCCATATGGAGAGATTACTTAAACCCATAGTCTGACTCAATCAGTAGGTAAAATGCTGCAATTCTGAGGGGCCATTTGTTCAGATACAGCAATATTGAATTGTACGAGTGGCCTTAATCGTGCTATACATGGACACTGGCATGATATTTGCAGAGCTACTTCTATGAAGTCCTGGCAAGGACAGAACACTAGCCAGAACAGTGGAAGTTCTTCCACCACACACACACACACACACACACACACACACACACCGAGAGAGAGTCCAGTTCATTTTGAAACTTTATACATGGCATCCAAAAACTTGGATGGCATACCCTCTGGGTGAAGGTGACTCATAAGATTTGTACAATTCACAGATTGTTGTGAAATTCAAGTAATTGAACTCTTACTGAGAAGCAGTAAAGCCCTTAGTTGAAGCAGATCTCAACTCAAATAAAGGTGTATTTTTATTTGAGAAGAGAAGTCAGGGATTAATTTGCTTGAAATCAAGCCTATCTCTGGGTCTACGAATAGGCAACTGTGTGGAAGGATCCCACCAGATGGCTCTCCTGCCTGCCTCAAATTCTCCACCATCTGCTGAAATTAGCAGTACTGGAGCTTCATTTCCTTCAGTTAAGGCTTGATCACTATTAAAATCTTTTAGACTTTCTGAGAAAAAGGTTTCGACAGAAAGAAAGGATAGAGACTGCAAGGATTGGAGAATAAAAGGATTCAGAAGTGCAATGCAGTTGACTCTGAAGATAAACTTTGCCAAACTTACTCCAAGTTCAAGTGCTGATAGTATCTGGTTAGAGAACTTAAATCCAATTCAGTGTGGACTATAGATCTTGGTCCATTTGTTCTTAGCTAAAATATAATCCCTGATGTGGGAGATTGAATGTATGACTGTGACCCTTTAAAGAATAACTACTACAGATCTGCACTACTTCTCATCTCCCATAAAATAAAAAATTTAGATAATTTGAACAAAAATGAAACAATCGTTTTCAGACATTGGCTAATAGGCAATGCAGCACTATGATATCCAAGAGAAGGGATTA
This sequence comes from Rhinolophus ferrumequinum, assembly GCF_004115265.2. Taxonomy (NCBI): domain Eukaryota; kingdom Metazoa; phylum Chordata; class Mammalia; order Chiroptera; family Rhinolophidae; genus Rhinolophus; species Rhinolophus ferrumequinum. The sequence continues at coordinate 26,124,638 of NC_046296.1, read as the reverse complement.
CAACAAGATAAACCCTACAGTTGCCCTGGGAAGTAATTTCTTGGCAGTGGCTCAGGAAGGAGGAACCCAAACGGAACCTAGTGGTCTTCCTGAGTTGAGGAGACAGGGATCATGAGTAGTGGAGAGGAAGGAGCTTTGCAGAGAAACAGATCCAGAAATCTGCAGACAGCTCCTTTGACTATCAATCTGTATATACAAAGGGTAAAACTCCCGGAACAAAGAACTGGGATAGGATAGATATCTATTTTATCTGAGATAGAATGAGATAGTAATAGAATAATTACTGGGAAACTATAAGCCAAATCGTTCCCAAAGATCATACACGATTGAGACTGAATCAGGTTCCCGCCAGCCAGAGCGGAAACATGTTGCTCTACATGCGGGGAGTTTAGTAGAAAGTCCAGATAGGTCAAATCTTAATAATGGGGCTAAACTCAACCTCCATTAAGGCTACACTAGACATGTCCTAAGAAAACCTTCAAAGCAAACCTGGAAAACATCAAGCTAATCTGCAAATAACTTCCTGCCAGAACAAAGTCAAACATTCTTTACAGGAATAGAACAATATTAGCACTCAGTCATGTGAATTATAAGTCCAACATCCAATAAAAATTACTAGGTATTCAATTACACAGAAAAATATGACCCATAACCTGGAGAAAAATTGGTAGATAGAAACAGACCCAGAAATGACAGATGATGACAGATTATGGAGTTAGTAAAAGAACTTCAAAAGAACTATCAGAAATAATAAAAATATGCTCATTGTTCTCTATGGGTCTGAGTAGTGTTCTACATTTCGATTGCCCTACACAGAACCATTGCTTCACATAACTCTGATTCTCTCACTTGGTTAAAAAAAATAACAACCCAGTATATGGTTTAAATGGCTTAAATAGAGTTGCTTCATATACACCTTGTTAACACTGTACGGAAAATGACCAAGGTCCAGCTGATCTCTGCCCTGGATAACCCCTATGTAATGTCAAAATGCATTTCGGGAAAAAGACCAAGTGGTGATTTAGGAAAGTCCTTCCTGGATGTGTCAGCTGTTTTGCAGCCATGTACTTTTCTGCTCCATTTCTGTGATGGGGTAATCAGCCCTGTGTACTAACTATGCAGAAAAATCACTTGGACCCAGTAGTGAGAGACAGTAGTATAAGAGGACGGATAGCAGAGAATACAAAAGAGAAAACCATTCAGAATATAATTGAGTATTTTCACTGAATTGAGTATTTCAATCAAAACAAGCCCTTACAAGTGATGCTTATCCTTGTTTATTATAAAATCAGGACACTATGGAAACACATGTAACCTAGTAGTTCCCAAAGTCAGGGGTTAATTATGCTTCCTTTAAATGCCCAAATAACAATAATGTGTGTAATAGCAACACATTGGGTAATTGCAAGAAGTACAGTTGCTTATTGAATTCTCTGATATGAGTGTTTCTGAGAATCCCTGGGAAATGCTAACATGTGCCACAAGTCTGAACTGCTTTTTGTTGGTCATCTCAACTGGCCTCCTCTCACTAATTTTAACATTCAGCTGGACTGCTGCTAACAGCTTCACCTCAAGCGAATGAGTCTCTCTCTGCCAAAATAAGACTAGGTCTAACCACACTTGACTGAAAAGTTCAGGATGACAGAAATTACAATGTTCATGAGAAAAAAAAATTATAAGTAGATACAGTGGGCTGCAGGGTGGCCCCCCAAAAGACACATCCTAATCCCGGGAACCTATGAGTGTTATCTTATTTAGAAAGAGGGTCTTTACAACTGTGACTTGAAGGTAAGGACCTTGAGAGGAAGAGTCTATCCTGGATTATCTAAGTGGCCCCTAAGTGCAATCACATGTATCCTTATAAGAGGAAGGGAGATTAGACTAAAGAACACAGGGGAGAGAGACACAAAGAGAAGGAGTCAGTGTGACCGTAGAGTGCTGCAGCCATAAGCCAAGGAATGGCTGCCGCCACCAGAAGCTGGAAGAGGCAAGGTACACATTCTCCCCTAGAACATTGGGGAAGAACAACTCTGAAATCAAAGAAACTTTGATTTTGGACTTCTGGACTACGGAACTGTGGGAGAATAAATTTCTGTCATTTTAAGTCACCCAGTTTCTGGTTTGTTGCAGCAGTCACAGGAATCAAATATATTAATACTAGATACGGTTGACTATGGACTCATGAGCTTCCACAGTGCCCCATAATGGCCACCTCCATCCTCAGGCCCCTGGTGTGTGCCTACACTGTAGGACTAGCTCACTTCCTCATGGTCTAGCTAGCATCTAGGACCGCAACTTATTTTATTCTGAAGAATTGAGGAAATCCCTCCATTTTAATCATCCAATCATTTTAGAAATCTCTGCGAAAATGCAACTCTGGCCACAATAAAAACAGCAGGAAGATTATAGGAATTTAAGTGCCCAAGAGTGAATGTGTGCAAGAGGCAGGGTGGAGGGGAGGTGGTAGAAAAACAGAGAAGAAAGGAAATGAGATGGAGCAAAGAAGTGATGAGAGCCTACCATTGTTGGCAACCATGCTCCCATCTGCCCTTCAGCAACCTACATCAAGGTCTGAATAATGTCTTAGTAACACAGTCCTATTTTTTTTTTTAAGTTTAGTAGTTGAACTTAGTGAAAACTCTCCACATAAGAATATATTCAAGTATAAATTATTATTGCAAATGTTTTCTTCAACATCACTAAAAAGGACCATTTTACTACATGCATTTGATAAAACTCAATTCCATTTAATGGAGGAAATCTAAATTTAAATTAGATTAAACCTTGTTATAATCTCTTATCCTATTCTTTTATTTCATAGCACTTATCATCCTTTGTAGTTATGTATTCATTTGTGTATGTCACAAATCTCCCCAAAATTTAGTGGCTTAACAAAACACACATTTATTATCTCACAGTTTCTATGGGTCAGCTTCTATGGATTCTGTGGGCACAGCTTAGCTGGGTCCTCTGCTTCAGGGTCTCACACAAGGCTGCAATCAAGGTGTCAGCTGGGAACGTCATCTCATTTGAAGTCACAGAGTATTTATTGAATTGTGGCCTCCATTCCTTATGCAGTTGGCTCATTGCGACGTGGGTCTTTCCATAATCTGCCAAGATGGCAGCAAGCAAGAGGACAAGAGAGACAGCCAGTAAGAAAGACAGCCAGTAAGAGAGAACTCAGTCTTCTATAATCTAATCACAGACATGATATCCTATCACTTTTCCTGTATTCTATTAATTAGAAGTATTAGAAGAGAGTCCTAAATTCAGCCCAGACACGATGGTGGGGGATTACACAAGGCCCTGGGTAGCAGGAGGTGGGGAGTGTTAGAGTCACGTTAGAAACCTGCCTACAACAGTAAGTATTCGGTTCATGTCTATCCTGCCTACCTCCTCAATTGACTGTAAACTTTTTGAAGGCCAGGATCACATTTATTTGTTCATGACTGTTTTCCTAGCACCAAGTACAATACATGGCAAAAAGTAGGACTTAATACATGCTTATTGAAATAATGACAGAATGAACACACTTATTGGCAATAAGTATTGACATTTAAACACAAAAGGATATTTCTGTTATCATTCATGACGTGTTGCTTGAATCATCTTTAAAACACACACACACACACACTCCACCACCACCACCATCACTACCACCACACATTTTCTTTCTGTTACAACTTTCTGTTGTCAACCTAAGTACCTACTCAAATGCAAGATGCCATGAAGATAAATAGCTACACACTGAAGTGTTTTGAAGTATCTATGAAACAAATAAAATGATAGGTGAAATAACAGAGGCCAAATACTATACAGATCAAACGAATATTGCGGACAGTGGATTTTGTTGGAGAGCTGTCACCAAGGTTCTCTTAATGATTTGTGTGCCTTGACAAATCAGTAGCACCTTGATGAAAGGAAGTTGGTAATGAGCTTCCAGGTGGGGGAAAAAAGACCCTAGACAGAGACTTGAACGCAAGGGTGGATTTATTGTGACAGGAATCCATAGTAGAAGAGTTGGCAAGGGACGAGGGTGCCTATAGGGAGAACGTGGAACAAGACAGGAGGGGAAACTGAATCTTAAAACAATGGAATTGGAATGGAGCTTAGTGGTCGTATAATCTAACCCTTTCAAATTAAATATGGGGAAACTAAGGCATAACGAGGACAAATGACTTGCCCTCTGTGCCAGAAGTCAAGAGCAGTGTAGGAAATATTAGAGTACAAAGAGCATGTACCTTAGCTTTAAATAGCTGGATTTGAAACCTAGCACTGCCACCCTTCAGATTGGCCTTAGACAAATAACTAGTTCACCAAACTTTAGTTTCTTTGTCTATAAAGTAGTAATAATAGCTCATACCACTTGAGGTTTCTTTGAGGATTTAATTAGATAGTGATAGGTTTGCCACATGGTCTGTATTATGTATGTATGCATATGTGTGTGTGTGTGTGTATATGTATACACAGGATATATATTTATTCATATTCTGACAGGAAATACGAGATCTCTGGCTCAGAGAACAGACCATTTATTATTTACACAGCATCTCAGTTAGTATTGGTTCCTCAAGCCCCAATACTTACAGGGTGACATGGTAAAAGCCTGATGCAACAATGTTTGTGTAACAGGATTGCATCACAGGGAAGAACCCCAAAATTATGAGACTTGGAGTTTATATAAGGCTGCTGGCATATTTGCTCATCTCCCTATCAAGATATGCATAGATAGATGATGATAGATAGATAGAAATAGATAGATAGATAGATATAGATAGATGATAGATAGATAGATAGATAGATAGATAGATAGATAGATAGATAGATAGATAGACAGACAGACAGATAGATAGATAATCTCTACTGTGTAATGTAAGGAAATGTCTCCAGTAGAGAGGAGCAAGTGGCTCCAGGGAAATAAGTTTCTAACTCTCTCCAGAGCAATATTCTATCTCTAATTTCCTAAGCACATTTGCCATTAAATCATTCTTTAACCAAGTTTCCCGATGCTCTTTGTTGAGAAGGCCCAGATAGCACAGAAATGTGAAAATATTCATGGAGAATTGTATCCCAACAGTAGGTACCCCCAAAATGTTAGCTCCCTGCCTGAATCTAAAAACAGTGCTCGTTACTACAAATGGCCTCTCACACCTTTCCCCACAGATGCCACTGCTGTTAAGAGATCAAAGGCTCACTGGCCACTATATACTGCAAGGTGAACAGCCCCACTGACTATTCCATGTCATACGTGCTTCCATTTGGTGCTTTTCTGGCTTATACCTCAACAATCTGTTGGCTGCTTTCTTGGGCTGCTTTCACACATACAATTTCTGCAGATGAGAGATTCTGGAGAGCAGCTGGTATGCAGAGAGATAACATATTGAACTATTACATGATAGGTCCCCTGTGCCTGTTCCCTGCCCTCTCCCAACCTTGGCACCTACATATGGGATCACTATTATTTGGGGAAATTTCATTACAGGGAAATCAGAGCACAAAGATGCCAAGTTCTTCAAGAGCTCTGGTTCAGGCTTGAAATAAATATTTGGAAACCACATAATCTTATAAAACAAGTTACACAATGTACTCCTTCCCTATCCTAGGACTAGATATAGATCCCTGGAAGGGAAAGTAAGAGAACAGAGCAATAGTGAAGGCTGGTATAGCTTGGCTCCCAGCCTGGCCCAGACCGAGGGGGTAGGGAGGAAACAGAAATAGAATCCCCCATAAAATGGCAATTGCAGATTACAGACGAGAGATGATTAAACCATAGCAACAGAAATGGAGAAAGGACAAAGGGGTGCACTTGGGAGGTTTTAAGATTTTATACATGGGATTTATAAGACTTGATGGGAGCCTAGAGTAACTTAGATTTCTAAGTTGGGCGTTATGTGATGAAAACATTTGGAGGGAGGTTACAGATTAATTGGATGTTGTAATGACGGGCTTTTACCTTATATTTTGGTAAAAAAAATATTTGTGACTCATACTATTATGGGACAACTAGAACTGAAATGTTTTACCTTGATAATTGATGTTGATTTCACATACCAGGGGTGCCAAAAAATGTATACACACGACTTGTATTCATCTTTTGTTATTGGTATATATTGAGTATTACAATTTTAATACAGATTTTTCCTTTCTTAAAATGTATATTTTTTTTTTTGGCACCCTCTGTATTGTTGATTTTTTTTTCATGTTTTCAATAGAAATTATCTTTTTTTCCTAGTTTGGGAAGCTGGTAGAACATTTGATCTCCATATCAACACCCATCGCACACCTAACCCAAGCTATACTGAGGGGCATTTGGGCATCTGGTAAATTCATTGAACAGAAAATATAGTTTCAGGAGATTTGAGATCATTAAGTCATTACACTGGTTATGCACATGTTTGTCTGAAGGTCATTTTTACTTTTTAAATTTAATTTATTTTTAAATTAAATTTATTGGGGTAACCAATTTATTAATTGGTTAATAACATTATATAATTGTCAGGTGTACAAGATTATAATTTGACATCTGTATCCCCTAAGGTATGCTCCTTACCTGGTCTAGTTTCCTTTTCTTATCACACATTTGACCTCCTTTACCCACTTTGCCCTCCCCCCACCCTCAAGCTCATTTTTAGAAGATACAGATGGAGCGGTCTCCATGGAATTCCAAGTGAGGAATAGAAGCTGAAGACCTAAGTTTGGGAATCATCGGTATATAAGCAGTCATTGAAACAAAAGTCATATCCATTAAGGTTCTTCATTACAAACAACAGAAACCAACCCTGATTAAGCGGAAAAATAATTTATTAGAGATAATAAATAGGTAGCTCACAGAATCTCCAGAAAGACAAGATAGCCAAGCTTAGAAATTATATGACAAAAAACAATTCCCAAATCACATCACAGGGCTGGGTCCTGCCTTTGTAGCTGGTACCACCAACACTGCCAACACAGGGCATTGGACACAGCCTCTGCCACACTGCCTCTGGAACCTAGAAGTGCTGCTTTCCCTTCCGCCAGAAGAGTCCATGAGAGGCTCCTTTTTCCTGCACTGGCTCCAAACTCATTTTGGTGTGGGTACAGTTGAAATGCCTATGTCCTAGCTGCAAGGGAGGCTAGAAATGTGACTATCAACATGGCCTCTATAGTGGGAGGCAGGGCTTCTTAAAGTGGGAAGAGGGTTAAATGTGCAGTGTGGCCAAAAGGAATAACAAATGTCCCCTACAAGAATAGAAGTTGAGATTATGAAAGAGATGTGGAAGTAAGGAGAGACCATAATGACTATAACAAATGTTTACACAGCACTTACATGTTCAGCACTTTATACATAGGAAATAATTTACTCCTTAGAACAACTCTGTCAGCAGAAACTATTGATTTGCAGGTGAGGAAACTGAATCAACAGAATGACCAAAAACATTGCCCAAAGTTGCCCAGCAAGAAGGGCTGACTCCAGAACTTGTGTTCTGCACTATCCTGCCTCACTGTGGAGAAGATGAAGATGATTCGATCTAGGAAACACAGACATTTAGGGAGTAGATAGAGAAAATGAAATAAATTGAGAAGAAATAAATGATCAGAGAGCTGGAAGGACCTCAAGGAGAATGTTCTATCTATAAGAAACCCCGGGATGAGAGCGTTTCAAGAAATGGTGGTAGTATTAGTTTCCTAGGGCTGCTATAATAAAGTATCACGAACTGAATAGCTTAAAAAACAGAAGTTTATTCTCTCTCACTTCTGGAAGTTAGAAGTCTGAGATTAAGGGTTGGCAAGGTTGGTTCCTGCTGAAGGCTGTAAGGGAAGAATCTGTTCCATGCTTCTCTCCCAGCTTCTAGTACTTTGCTAGCAATCTTTGGCATTCCTTGGCTTGTGGATGCACCACCCCGATTTCTGCCTATGTGGCACTCTCCCTGTATTTCTTCATATAGTCTTCCCTCTTTCTATGTCTGTCTCCAAATTTCCCTTTTTTATAATGACCCCAGTTGTATTAAATTAAGGGCCCACACTACTCCAGTATCTTTACTAATTATATCTGCAATGATCCTACTTACAACTAAGGTCACATCATGAGATATGGGAGTTAAAACTTCAACATATAAATTTGGGGGTGGGGGCGCAATTAAACCTATGCCTAACAGTGGTCAGCTATACAAATGCCGCCGAAAGGGCGATAAGAATGAAGACTGCAAATAAACTATTAGATTTGGCAACTAAGAAGTTACGGAGATTTGGTGAGAACAATTCCACTAGCATGATGCTGGCAGACATGGATTATAAAGAAGTTGACATGGGGAAAGGGCTTAGGAGAGGACATAAAGGGAATCTGCATAGATAATTCTCTACATAAATTTGATGTGATAGGAAAGGCACAGCCCTCTCTACACAGGGAGGCAGACCCCTGTGTAGCCTGTACCAGTAGTCAATAGTATAAACAGAAATTTTATAGTTTGGTGGTGTTATTTCCTATGTGTCAAGCCAAATCTTTAGAAACTGATTTAAAAATCAACAACTGGTTTGGGGCAGATATCTGCATAACATGTGGTGAGTTGCCATAGTGATTGTCACTCTAAGAAATTCAGGGTAATATATTTACACTGAAGCTTCTGTGTTCCAAAATGAAGACATAATTTTAGATACTAAGGACCTTTATATACACCCCTTCTGAATGTTAATACTATTCAAATGAGTAATAGGATACTTCAGACACTTTCGTTCCTTGGAAGTGAAATGCCTTTCTTTTCTCTGTCTGGAGATTCTCTTCTAAAATGCAAGTGCTCAAATAACTACAAATTCAAATAGAGATTTTGAGCTATGCAGCAGGACGGAGTTAGGATTTAGAAGGCTGACTTCAGTCCCTGCTGTGTTTTCATTTCTCTTTGCTGGGGCCAGTTGCTGTATTTCTGAAACAGAGAAGCTCTGAAAGCAAAGATGTGTGACTGAGAACAGGAATTGCTTTCCTCTGCATGTTTAAAACTCCAGTTTGAAAGAAATGCTTTATTCCTTTTTAAACTTCCCTACTGTTTTGGTGAATTCATTTCTTACAGGATCCCGCAGGACTGAATGTCATGCTCCCGCCTTCAGGCTGGAAATAGTTTAGTCCTGTGTGCTAATGACTCTCCGAGCATGACCACTGGCTGCTGGGGCCTTTTGAAGTTCCTGCTACAGCCAGGTTGCTGTGCGCTGGACATTTTCCATTTCTTTCTGTTTCTACCCCACTACTTTCATCTGCTTACCATTGTGAGAGCCCACACTGAGCATGTTGGGACCTTACCATGAATCCTTTCCCACACAAATATGTCCACACTCTCCACATTCCACAGACATTCTCTGCTGGAGAATCAAGGAAATCCACATTGGGACTTTGTCAAATTTCCCACTGCTAGAGCCCAACAAACCCATGGAAAAAGGGAGCTTAGACAGTCACAAAGCAGATGCTTTTTGTTAAAAAATTTTAGGTAGTTTATTTCATTGGATGAGATAGATACTTGACTTGAAAAGAAACTATCTCGTAGAAACATCTATAAATTTTTATTAAAATGGTGGGCTCCTATCTTGATTGCAGTGGTGATTTCAGGGGTGGAGACAACGGTTAAAACTTAAATAATTGCAGCTTATTGTATGTCAATTACACTTCAATACATCTGTTACGGAAATGTGTGGGCTCCTGAACCAATTTATCTTGGTTTTTTTGCGTGGTCTCTCACTGACAATGTTGTATCTCAGAATTTGGCCAGTGATGTTCACACATCCATTTATTCACCGTGGGGTGAGGCTGGCAATGACCTGTCCTTGAGGACAGGACACGACTGGCACAGGTGCCGGGGACAGGCAGGCACTTAACACTGCAAACAAAGTGACCAGAAAAGCCTGAACAAATAATCTAGTGGCTTCTGGCTCAGTGGATGGAAAATTGAAACGATGTTTTGCTAACATTTTAACAATAATAGCTGATTGCTTATAGGTTTGTTGCTTCCCACACCCCCACGCCCTCTTTCCAAGGGGTGGTTAGATTATGCATATCCAAAAGCAGTTCAGAAATTCTCTGATGTTTTCCCCTTGTTCTGTTTTCTTCTTCTCTTCTTCTCTTTTCTTCTTCTCTTTATTTTTCCAGAGCTGCATTAAACTTATTTTTCTTCCATGGGTGTCTTTTGCAGGGTAGGATGGAAAAAAGGGAAGTAGAGGGAAAATGTATTGGAATAGGGTCCTGTGATAACCCAGGAAGAAGAGCTTCAGCTAATATTTTACTGCATCCTCTGGATTCCAGCTAGTGAAATCAAGTTGTCTTTAACTTTTCCAGGCTTCCTTCTTTTAATATTGAAGTACCTCGAGGCTTATACTGCACAGCTAGAAATCCAGCCCCTTCTTGAGTGTTTCCTAGGACTCACAGGGGGTGTGCACACACTCTGGATTCCTGCCTCCTCTCCACTTTTCTCTCCCTAATTATGGTTTCTCCAGGACGCTGGACCATCTCTTGGTTCTCTTGGTTCTGAAACCTGGATTCCCGAGGCACGGAGTGCTTGCCCAAGTCTGCACTGTGATGGTTAATAAAAGCTTTTTAAGGGTTTTGCTGGAGGAGTTGGCAACAGATGGGTGGCCATTATGGGAAAAGACACGAAGTGAGATGGAGAGTATCTCCGTTGCTAGAGCCTCCCGCTACCTTCCCTTGACAGGGCGCCACTGACTGTCTCTCCCTGTGACTCTGGGGTGGTCTCTCACTCCTGCAACCCCACTCCCACCATTCCCCAGCCTCAAAATGCCAGTTGCAGTGTCTCCAGGAAAATCAAAAAGACTTAACGGAAAAATTCCTCCATCAAAAGAACCCAATCCTTTTACGACAATCAGCAGAAAAGTTCTAATTCACATTGTTCTGGTTTTTCCAGATTTGGCTCTAGCACATCCAAAAAATCATTCATAGCACCTCACCCCTGTCCACACGAGAACAACTGTCTACTCCAGAAGAAAATCCGGATCTGCACTTTTATAATAGAAAAACAGGATATTGTTAAAAACTGTGAAAGCACACTTTTTATTTATAATGTAAATACACATTCATCAGCAGCACTCAAGATCGAGGTATCTGTGCTTCCTTCTCCTGCTGCAATCCCACAGACCGGGTGGGGATGCGGTGACAGATTTGTTTAGTACACACCCTACCCCCTCTCCCCCAACCTTTCCAGGACTAACTGAGAAGTTTTGGCTCTTTCTTTCCTCCTTTCCTTCCTCCTTCTTTCTAAACACTTCTTATTTTGTGGGATATTCTAATAGGCAGGAATTAGATCTAAATATGACTTTGGTGGATCATCCATAAATTAGTGCTGGTGTAATTTTAAGGATACTAATTGCTCTCTATAATAACTCTCCTTTCCCAGGAGGGAAAGCACAGGCTTTGGAAACTGCTGCCAGCACCCTCTCAGCCAGATCCTAGTGATCTCAAATGCTCAAATCTTGGCAGTTGTTAAATAAACTTCTCCGGGATGCATAGGTCAGCGCACATTTGTTCTTTTCTGGTATGAAGTAAATAACAGTGTCCCAACATCCACACCCGGGCAAATATTAGGGAGAAAGATTCGACACTGACGTCTCTGAACTCTACCCCTTTGGAACCCCAGAAGATAAAACTATGACATTTGGGAGGATACGAACAGCAGCTAAAGCCTACACAGTGCCAAGTAGTAAAAAGTCTAAGCACAACATGGAGATGTGCTTAAATGCAATCTAAGCAATCTGATTCTTCTACAGCGTTTAATTTAAAAAGCACATTTATAAAGCGCTTCTCTTGTTACATACATTTACTCAAAAGTCCAGTGGTGTGCTTAAGCTTGTCAGGACTCCTGGACTGCACAGCACCCGTGAGCCCTTCATGGTCTTTGTGACTAGCTATCCCCGCAGTTGTGCAGTGCACAGCCTGCACGTCAGTACATGGAGCCCCTGGCTTGAATCCTGGTTGGCTGCTTACCAGCTGTGTGAATTCAGGAAAGCTTTTATCTTCTCTAAGCCTCCTATTCCTCAACTGTAAAATGGGGATGATAATGGTACCTAACCTAGGATTGCTGTGAGGATTAAATGAGGTACAGTAATGAAGGACGTGGTAAAAATTGTTCAGTATTATTGATAAGAATAACAAATGAGGACTTAAGTCCCCATATTCCAAGGTTCCCACCTCTCTGATACTCAGCCACAGAGAATACAATCTGTAAGGATGGTCAATTAGCATTTTCATAGGGCAGGAGCTCATTGCTATCACCCACAGGAACACAGCTTTTCAAAGGCTCTCACTAGACCCAATTTCATGAATCGACTCCTAGAAAGTTCTTTCAAGGTGCCAGCCTTTTACATTACTAGCCTTCCCCCTCAGATCTGCTGCAGACCTGGCATCGCTGCCTACCCAATGCTGCCTGACTCCCCATTGGCTCTGGCCACACAGCTCCTCTCCGTCTATTCTCCCACCCCAATGACTGCCCACAATAGAGACTTTATAAGAACCTTGAATAGAGTTAGAACCCAGAGAAGGTGGGATCCTAGGACCTAGTGTGGGGAGGTGCAAGTACTAGGACCAATTATACTGAGAAAGGTGGCTTTTGGGTTTTTTCCCTCCTGCCTTTGAATGCCAGGTCTGGTTCCATGGGGAGAAGCTACAGAGGCAGCAAAATCATAATGCAGCAGGAAGATTATAGAAATGTGAGTGCCCAAGGGTGAACGTGTACGTGGAAGGGTAGAGGGGAGGTAGTATATAAAAACAGGAAAGAAGAGAGAAAATGAGATGGAGGAAAGAAGTGATGAGAGCCTATAATTGCTGGAGACCATGTTCCCATCTGCCCTTTATAAACCTGCGACGACATCTGCGATCTGGTCAGAAATCATGTCTGAGGTTATTAATCACACTCACCTTTGGACTGAGTCAACGTTGTAAATAACAAGGGTCAGCAACCTCTTATGACCTGAGGCAATGGGGCAAATCTGAGGCAGAAGTGCGAGATGAGAGAGAGAGGGAGGCGGGGGAAAGAAAGAAGACGGGAGAAAAGAAGGTGGGCTAAAAAAATAGTTACTGCTCTTGAGGAAATAAGGAGGCATGGTTGCCACTGCCAAGCATAAGGTATTGTGTATAGAAGAGAGTGAAAGAGGGGCAGCCCATTGCATAGCTTGGACCCTTAATTCTGTCCCCATTTAGGCTTAGCTTCAAGATTTTCTTACGAGATTAAAGTAGTCCCCAGAGTGTTATGGGGAGGGAGGGAAGACAGGATCCTCTTCCTTTTGCTGGCATAGTCCTCTCGCATCCCTGTTACTGGCATGAGAATGAGCCTACCAGACATCTAGCTACCAGTGTTAACTGACAGAGAGGGCCCAGCTCCTGTGCTCTAAAATCCATCACTGAATTTGTTCCAGACTTCCGACAGGCTGCTCTTAGTCAAGGACAGGGTGCAGCACGGACACTAAGGCAGGCCCACTTCTCGGAGACACAGAAATCTTCTGATGACAACTTAGGTTTACTGGATTCCCCAACAGCCTTGCTAAACCTGTCTTAGACTATGGCAGTCTAGGATGCTTCCACCCATCTTTCCTTCCCTCTCTCCTTCTCCTGTGGTTAGACTTACTTCATGAACTGCTGGTTTTCACCGTTTTTTCAGGCTTCCTCCTCATTTTCTTTCACAGGTGGTCCCTCCTAATAAAATCCTTGCATATTTAATCCCAACTTGATGCCTGCGTCCCTTACTGACACAATCCCCAAGCACTAGCAGAAACAGGAAGACCTTGATCTCACTAGTCATCATCCACAATGCAATGTCCTAAATCAACGCTGGTTTAATTATACTTAGACAATCTTCACCCTGCTCTAGGCGTGATGTAAAAGTTTCAGTGTCTTGACAGGTCATTCCCATGCTTGAATGGAGCAGTTCTGGCTTTGTCTGGGGGTATTCCCTCAGTCTATCTCTCTGGGGATTTTTTCCAGGCAAAAGGCCTTGGTTTTACTCTTCAACTTCCATTAGAAAGAAGTCAACTGCAGCAACTTATGGATCTCTACATTATAGGGGTCTAACTTAAGCAAGACATGGAGTAACCGCTCTTCACTTCTTCCCAGAGGACCCGACCTTCAATTACCTCATCCAAAAGAAGAAGCCTGTTTGGAGTGACATGTGACTTGTTTGTCCAGCCATTCCTACAGATTCTCAACTTTATCATTAGACATCTGAGAAAGCTAAATATTTGTACAGCTCATCTTAGACCCCACAAAGAAAAATCTGAGTTCAGTCTAAGGCTATGTTCTCAGTTTTGTTTTCTTTTTCTGAGAAGTAATACTTTAATAAGCTTATAATTTCTATATAATTAGAGCATATGAACATAATGAACATATATTTGAGGGTGCTGGCATGAGACTATTTGGCACAGACAACATGCAAACTGTGGTATTTTTTCTTGTTTAATGAAGTCTACCAAACATATAGTCTTCTAAACAAGAAGGTTTCTTTTATTTCCCTGAGAATCTAAGATTTTCTAATTTTTACATTGTGGTAAAATATATACAACATAAAATTTACCATTTTAAACCGTACACTGCAGTGACATTTAGTACACTCACAGTGTTGTGCAACCATCACCACCACCTAGTTCCAGAACATTTTTATCACCCTCAAAGGAAACCTTGTATTCATTAAACAATCACTTATCTTTCCACCTCCTCCCGAGCCCAACGCAACCACTAACCTGTTTTCTGTCTTTGTGAATTTGCTTATTCTGAATATTTCGTATAAATGGAATTATATAATATATGCGTTTGGTTTCTTTCATATAACAAAATATCTTCAAGATTCATTTGTATTATTGCATTTCTTTTTGTGGCTGAAAAATATTCCAATGTGTGTGCAGTGAACTTGCATTATTTATGGATTCCATATTTTCAAATTTGCCTACTCGCTAACATTTATTTGTAACCCCCAAATTGATGATCACAGTGCTTTGCGGTCATTCACAGACATGCACAGGCATGTTTCCAGCTGAGGTAGAACAAGATGACACTGAAATTATATCAAGCATCTTTTCTGACCACATGGTGTGAAACTAAAAATCAATTACAAGAAAACTGGAAATTCACAAACATGTGGAAATTAAACAACATATGACTAAACAACCAATGGGTCAAAGATAAATAAAAAAAACAAGTCAAAATTATTCTGAGACAAGTGAAAACAGAAATACAGCATACCAAAACTTATGGGATGCAGCAAAAGTATTTCTAAGAGGGAAGTTCATAGTAATAAATGCCTGTATTATGAAACAAGAAAGATCTGAAACATATAACTAACTACACCTCAAGGAACTAAATAAAAAAGAACAAACAAAACCCAAAGTTAGAAGAAGGAAGGAGATGACAAAGATCAGAACAGAAATAAACAAAATAGAGAATGGAAAAACAACAGAAAAATATCAAAATAAGAGCTGGTTTTTGAAAAGATAATCAAATTGACAAACCTTTAGTGACACTTACCAAGAAAAAAAGAGGACCCAAATAAATAAAATTAGAAATGAAAGAGGAGACATTACAATGAATACTACAGAAAAGAGAGGATAACAAAAGACCATTATGAATAATTATATGCCAACAAATTAGACAACCCAGAAAAATGGAAAAATTCTTAGAAACATACAATCTACCAAAACTGAATCAAGAAGAAATAGAAACCTGAGCAGACCAATAATAAATAAAGGGATTGAAGGAATAATCAAAAACCTCCCAACAACAACAATAACAACAACAGAAGTCTAGCACCAGCTGGTTTCACAGGTGAAATTTACCAAACATCTAAAACTCTTCCAAAAAAACCTGAAGAGCAGGGAACACTCCCAAATTTATATTATGAGACCAGTATTACCCTGAAACCAAAGCCAGATAAGGACACTACAAGAAAAATACAGGCTAATATCCCTGATGAATATAGATGCAAAAATTCTCAACAAAATACTAGGAAACAAAATTCAACAGCACACTAAAAGGATCATACACCATGACCAAGTGGGATTTATCCCTGGGATGCAAGGATGTTTCAACATACGCAAATCAATAAATGTGATATATCACATTAATAGAATGGAAGACAAAAATCATATGATCATCTCTAAGATGCATAAAAAGCATTTGAGAAAATTCAACATCCTTTCATGATAAAAACTCTCAACAAATTGGATAAAGAAGGAATATACCTCAACAGAATAAAGGCTATATATGACAAACCCATAGGTAATATCATACTTATTAGTGAAAGGTTGAAAGCTTTCCTTCTAGGAACAGGAACAAGATAAGGGTGTCCAGTCTAACTACTCCTTTTCAACATAGTATTGGAAGTTCTAGCTAGAGCAATTAGCCAAGGAAAAGAAACAACAGGCTTCCAAATTGGAAAGGAAAAAGTAAAACTGTCTCTGTTTGCTAATGATATGACCTTAAACAGACTACCAAAGACAGCACCAAAAAACTGTTAGAACTAATACATGAATTCGGTAAAGTTTAAGGACACATAATCAAGAAACAAAAAATCTGTTGTATTTATATACAGTAATAATGAACTATCCAAAGAAGAAATTAAAAAAACCAATCCTGCTAATAATAGCATCAAAGATAATAAAATACTTAGGAATAAATTTAACTAAGGAGGTGAAATATCTGTAAACTGAAAAACTACAACATGTTCATGAAAAAAATTGAGGAAGACACAAATAAATGGAAAGATAGTCTGTATTTATGGATTGGAAATGTTAATATTGTTAAAATGTCTGTAGTACCTAAAGCTATCTATAGAATCAATGCAATCCCTATCAAAATTCCAATGGCTTTTTTCACAGAAATAGAAAACAACAATCCAAACATTTGTATGGGACCACAAAAGACCCCCAATAGACAAGGCAATCTTGAGAAAGAATAAATCCAGAGGCCACCACACATCCTGATATCAAACTATATCACAAAGCTATAATAATCAAAATGGTATGGTATGTGCATAAAAACAGACACATAGGCCAATGGAACAGAATTGAGAGCCTAGAAATAAACCCATATATATATATATATATATGGTCAACTAATATTTGACAAGAGATCCAAGAATACTCAATGGGGAAAAGATTGTCTCTTTAATACATAGTGTTGGGAAAACTGGATAATCACATGCAAAAGAATGAATGTGGACCCCTATTTTACACCACTCGCAAAAATTAAGTCAAAATGGATTAAGGACTTAAACCATAAAACTTCTATTAGAAAATATAGCAGAAAAGCTCCTTGACATCAGTTTTGGCAATGATTTTTGGGTATGACACCAAATTTACAAGCAACAAAAGCAAAAATGAACAAGTGGAACTATGTCAAACTAAAATGCTTCTCTGCACAGCAAAACAAACACTCAATACAATGAATAGACAACCAACAGAATGGGAGAAAATATTTGTAAACCGTATATCTGAAAAAGAGTTAATATCCAAAATATGCAAGGAATTCATACAACTCAATAACAAAAAAAGCCAATCTGATCTAAAAATGGGCAGAGAACGTGAATAGACACTTTTTCAAAGATGTACGTATAAAAGGCCAACAACGTCATAAAAAGGTACTCAACATCACTAATCACCAGGGAAATGCAAGTTAAAATCACATAGGCTATCACCTTACACCTGTTAGAATAGCTATTATCAAAAAGACAAGAATATTATCTATTATCAAAAAGACAAGTTTTCTCTTTACTTAAGCATGCTTTTGACCATGGAGATCAAAGAAAGAAGAGCAGCAGCTCAATATCAAGATGGGCTTGTAGGATATCAGCACATGGTTCTGAAAAGGCTGTTAATTTTCCCTGTTTCTTCAGCATCACATCTGTCACAAGGTCAACCCTTTTCAGAAGCAGTTTTAAAAGAGGATTTGTGGTAATCAGAAGCTCATTTTTTTTAAATCTCTTCAGTTTTTATTCCAAACAGGAGTAAAAATAGCTTATGCAATAATAGCTAACTGATTGAGCACAATAATTGACTGAGCTCAGTGCTAAGTGTTTTATAAGCATTATCTTATTTTAATCCTCACAACAAACTTATGAGGCAGGTACAATTAATATTCTCATTATAAAATTTCATGGATTTATTTCCACTAATGAATGCACAAGTATGGAGGGATCACCATGGCTGTGAATTTACAAACCGATAATTCTTCAGAGGAATTACATATATCTTTAAGGCACTGGTTTATTTTACATTCCTAAAATTAAGTTTAGAAAATTCTATGACACCCATTTTCAACTTAACACAGCTCATAAAAGTGTTTATAAGAAATGTACTTGTTTCTGAGCATTTATTTACTTACTTGGTGGCTTTTACACCTTTTTTTAGTACTTGCTTAAAGGTTTAAAAAGTTTTTCAAATGTAAACATGGTATGTAAGATTCTGAAGAACTGCAGAAGAAATGCTTATGAAACAATAGTAAGATAGAAACCCAAACTAGCAGAGAACACTGAAGAATGAAAAGAAAAATTAGATATGTGGCAAGAAGAGCAAAATGATGTGAAGCTTATCACAGACAATTTCCAGGTGAGAATAACCAAAAAGCAATAATCAGTCTGGAAAAGCCCTCATCTTCCGGAATGTGAATTCTAATATGAGACTACAAGATGAAACATTAAGAACAAGACTTAAATAACCCTAACCCTAACCCTAACCAGCGGCCATAATGATGGCAAGGTTTTTACCTAACCCTGGTGTGAGAACAAGAGCTGTTTATGCACGAACTCCAAAAACTACAGGCATCCTGCTACAGTCCACTTAGCAGTGGCTTTCACATAAAGAACACTACTTTAAGTCCTTGGATCCTTTCAGTGTTTTTACATGAGGAAAACATGACTTTACTGTGCTTGTAACAACATAAGTGAACATTAAAAAAACAAAGTAAGGCCTGATCCAACATTTTCCCATTATTCTCTGTTACTTCTTGGTTTATCCAGAGTTACTGAGTTGTTAAGTGTCACACAAAATAAAGATTTCCAAGAATTGCCAGGTTTTATTTAACTTTCCTTCCCAAGGGGTCAGCTTGATGTGATTAGCACAACGCACTACACAGAAACAAGAATGAAAGTCATAAAACATCATTATAAAGCAACTAGCACAGACTTTTAAAGAAGACCTAACACAGATATGAGCAATATCCAATTGCTATATGTACCTATCATCTTTGCATTCAGATGGTGGTGGACACCCCAGAATGAGTGTTTAAAGAGGTCCAGAATGAGAGCATGAGTAGGAATAGGGCAGCTTTGGCTGAGTGGAACTAGGAACAAAGGAGGGTCAAGAGTTAGACCATCTATTCCTTCCATTTGTATAGCCTGTTCTACACTATTCAAAGCACTTCCAATTGGTTACTTTTAGTAACTTGCAAAACAGTTTCCCGTGGAGTACTTGGGAGAGAAAATTATTGTAAAAACATATTTAAAACTGCTAAACTCAGCTGCAAAGGTTAATTATCACACTTTTACAAATGAGGAAACTGACACAATCATGTCAAGTGATTTACTTAGAGCTGGTATTTAGCCCGTATTTAACTCCTGGCTCTTTGTTCTTTTAATGCCATCCCAGTTAACTCCCTCTCAGGAACAACCCTGGCACTCTGCATTTTGGCAATACACATAAAAAACATCAAGCAGATTGTTCTAAGGTAATAGTCATGGATATGTGTAACATACATCTGTAATAACTCCACTGCAGAGCTGTTGAAAGCAAAAGATCGGAACTAATATAAATATCTAACAGAGATGGTAAATCAAATTATAAGGGGAATTTCATAGTGGTAGGAAAAAAACCCCGCATATTATAAAAAATGTAAAGTATAGAAACAATATACTATATATCAAATTTTGGGGGAAATCAATGTATATGCATAATCTTAAAATATATGTATTATATAGCTCTGTCATAAGCAACAGTAACATCAATAATAGCATTTTATGCCCACAACCAAATCTCATGCAAGCACCGTTAGATTATAGTCTTTAATACTATTCTCCATTAAAATGAACCAGGATGCTTGGAGGATAGTTGGCTTCATAATTTGGGGGCATGAAACATTATGTTGGGTCTGAAACATTAGGGGGCTGCCAGAAATCAAGAATTCAAGTGTTAAGAGGACAAAAAATACTACGTAAGGGAGCTTCCCCTGAATAGCTGTAAACATTTAAGCATCCAAAAAGAATTGATAATAATAATGGTTGATTGGGACAAGTTAAGACTGTAAAAGGCTATGATGTCGTAGTGATGCTGAAAGAGAAATGTTAATTAAAAGTGATAAAATATAGTTGCCGTACCAAATAAGAATGTAGTTCATTTTACTTTATTAATTTTGATAAGTAGAAAGGTATTGATCTATACACATTTTTAAAATTTATATATATATATTTATATATATATATCTTATTAGCAGAAAGGAATTATAAAAACTTGTCGCATAAATGAAACAATTCCCCACAATAACTCATTTTCTAAATGTGATTATTTTCTCCATTATCCTATTGCCAAATTGCTCTCATTATTTACTGGAAGGATATTTTCTGAAAGTTTTTTTGGTGTTACAAATGCCTAGCTATGTCTTATGAGGAGTACCTGATTTGTTACAGACAGACTTTATCCATTCAGGATAAAAAACTTTTATGTAGCATATTAAAAACAAAAAACGAAAACAAAAACAAAAACCCCACACCACTGACCAGCAGATGGCTCCACAGAGCAACAAAAAATCACTTGAAACAATTTAAGGTTGAAGTACCTGTTGGAAATCTTTTTACTTTGTGTGTGTGTGGATGGGTGGGTGTGTGGGTGTGTGAGACAGAGAGAGAGAATTGTTTTCTAATCATAACAAATTTGAATAGTATAAAAGAAAATACTTAACTTGTTAAATTAACCTAGGCAAGCTAAATGTTTTGATAACATTTTATAAACAAGTATTTTTCAAGAAGTTCATCATGAAGTTATTATTGTAAATTTCTACTTAAAAATTCACCCTTGTATATACAAAAGTATTTCAATACAGCTATCAAAAGCAAATCATCTGCAATTAATTGCTACTTTTAAGTCCCATCTTCTAAACAATGTAAATCAAGGTCAGGAATATTCAGCAATATTATTTATTTGGATCTAAAAATAACGTGATGCCTAGAAAAATGAGTGTACTAAAATCTTTTACATAAACCTTATATGAGTTTTTTTATTTAAAAAATACAAAGTAACTAATACAGAATATAAACTTCAGTCTGAAAAATCTCTCCAGGAATAACTATACACATCCTGACTTGCATCTTAAAGAGATACACTAATTTCCCTTAACACTCTTACTCCTATTATTTTATAATTATTGTTCCAGGGATAACAAAAAGTAGCCATTGCATTCTCTAGATTTCAATTGTAATTCATTCTGCTTCATTCATTCATTCATATAGCTAATATTTATTGAGTACTGGTTATGTGTTAAGCAAGCTGTTTTAAGGCATTTTACATGTATGAATTTAATTCTCAAAGCAATTCTGTGAAGTAGATATCATTATTATCCCCATTTTACAGATAAAGAAAACTGAGACACAAGCAGATTAAATAACTAGTGCAAATTAAGATAGCTAACAAGTAGCAAATGCAAACTCTAGTGGTGTAGCTCCAATTCTGGTGGTCTTCCATGCATTCATTCATCAGAAAGTTTTTATTGAGGGGCCAGGGAATATGCCCTGCTCTCCTAGATGTCATACCAAAAATGTATGCATAAGTTACTGGGATGGCTATAAACTAATTAATGAAGACAATAATATATTACATTAGTATGATGTTTTATAGTTTACAAAAGTAATGTTTGTATACCCATGAACATTAAACAACTCTAAGGAAACACTGCAGAAGTTGGTGTAAGCCAGTATGTTATAAAATACCACATCAGTGGTACCGATAGTAATTTAATAGTATAGCCAAGCAAAAGAAAAGATGGGTATGGACTAGAGTGGGCAGATATAATTTAATGAAGGTGGCAGGTTTTGAGCTGGGCCTGAAGAGTGGGGAAGGATTTGAGCCAGCAGGAAGGAAGTAAAGAACGTGGCATTCCGGCAGGGGTCCAGAGACATTTATATAGGAGCCAATAAAGAGACCTGATCAGAAATAACTCAAGGCAGGTGAGGGGGTTGTGGGAAATAAGGTTGGAAAGTATGTGGGGACAGACTTTGGAGATCTTAGTCTGTTATAGGAATATTAGAGACTGCAGGGCAAGTAATTGGTAACTGTTAACAACCCAGTACAATCCAGGGAGCTTATTTATCTGCTAAACGTCACTATTGCATTTGCAGGGGACTATTAGAGTTTAAAACACTAATAGAGTTGTTAAAGGTTCTGCAACTGTATAAATAATTTATTGATCACCGGACTTTCAGTAATGCTTATTAAGTTCCCTGAAAAATCCAGAGCTACTTGATTCATGTTATCTATGCTTACATAGTTTCATAATGCTTTTTTTTTGCTTCATTTGTGATGCTTTCATACTAATTTGTCTTTGTGCATTTTTAAATTCTCCTCTGCACATATTAGGGCTTCATCATTCTGTGGCCCACCGCACTCCTAGTGAAGGTAACTAGTAGCAATAAAAGTTATTAACACAGGATATATAATATATACATACACATATATATGTATATATGTATATACATATATATAAAATTTTTTAAAGTTTTAGTCTCCACAACAAGATAACCAGTCAATTCAATCACCTGTGTGAAAAATAATTAGTAAAAAGTGTTGCCTGGAGTCATTTAGAAATAACTAGATCAGTGCTTAGTGAAGTGATTCAATCAGAAATGTACATTAGTTGGCAACATTGCAGAAAACCCAGTACCTTGAAAAGATTAGGTAGCCAGCCTTTAGAGCAATGGTTCCAAATGTGGATTGTTGAGACATCTTCTGATCTTTAATGTGGTGGCAACTTCCTTCTTTTTTCCCTTCATCCTCTCCTTAAGTATTTTAGGAGATGTACTTACTGTTTAAATGAAAAAAATATTAAAATTATTTTTGACTTGAGAATTTTATTCTAAATAAAGTGGGTAACACTCTGGGTGTTACAAAATAACAACTTGGAAGCCTTTGAGGAAGCAGGAAATAATTTCATTTTATTACCACCCATCTCTATATACTGGAAATGTGTTAAAGCACAAAACATTGGAACTTGATTCCATTTACTGACAAAGCTTAATTGTACTAAATCATTTATACTGGAATTTCTTCATCTTTAAGAGTGGGAAGTCTAGAAAAGTAAGTGAGACAGATTCTGAAAACTTGGTTCAAATCCACCAATTGTGTAAGAAGAATAGGCGAAATGTATCAGACACATATTGGAGAGAGAAAAGGGAAAAATGACCTTTCTGAGACCAATAACAAATAGATTTTTCAAGTTTAACCTATGAAATCTAAAGGTAAGAAAAGGCAGGGAAAACAGTGATTATACTGAGAAGGGTTCAATTTCCATTTGGGCAAAGTTTACAAAGTTTTGAAAAAGAGTAAAATAGGAAACAGATAAGTAAAAAATTAGAAGCAAGAACACAAACAAATCAGGGGTGAAATTTTCAGAAACAGCAACCAATAGAGTTGTAAAATCATACTTAGTAAATGAAAACATAAACAATTTTGACACTACCTTATTTCTTTAGCTTATTTCTCCTCTTTTCATTGATATGAATGTGGGAATGAGAAACCAAAAACAACAGAAGAGAGGTATGTATTGAAGGAGGAATGGAGAAAATGAAAAAGTAGAACACTTATTTTCTCATTTCTGTCTCATACACTTTACTTGCTCATTTTAATATTTCCTCCTAAGACTATGTATCCTTAATATATAGCATTTAATATATATCCTTTTTTCACTCTCATTAAATCAAAGATGATACATATTTAGAAGATTTAAGATTAGGGTTGCCAAACCAAATAAAAGATGATCAGTATATTTGAATTTCAGAAAAGAAATGAATAGTGTTTTAGTATAAACATGCCCCAAATAATGCATGGGACATACTTATACTAAAACATTACGTTGTTTATCTGAAATTCAAATTTAACTGGGCATTCTGTATTTTCATTTGCTAAATCTGGTAGTCCTAGGAAAGAGCCACTAGTCTGAAAAGAGGTGGATCTTCCCATGTTTAATCCAGTTTATTAATATAAAATATTAATTAAAAAATTTTTATTGAAGTACAACATAAAAAAAGTACACTTATCATGAGTGTACAGTTCACTGAACTTTCACATATGGACACACCAATGCAACCAGCACCCAAGTCAAAAACCACAATATTGTCTGCCCTCTAGAAGCCCCTTACACCCCTTTCCTCTCAATAAGGGTAAGCACTACCCTGACTTCTAACAGGATAGACCAGTTTTGCTATTTCACCATTATTTCTATTTATGTCAATAGGCCTCTTCTAAGAAGGTGTCCACTTACTTGGAACACAGCCCCCTGGCACCAGGTTAAATGTCCCATTGACTGGAGATGGTTGAGCTCAGGGGAGCTCCCTCCTGCCTCTGTGTATTAAATGGATTCTCTAGGTAGTGTATATCCAGAACCCCATGGGGGTAGTAGATGGGCAGAACCTTCCAGGGAACCTCAGGGACAATAGCTTCCACAGGACCTAGGAGAGAATAAAGGCAGAAATCCAGAAGTTGTGATTCTTCTAGGATACGGTAGGTTATGAATTTTGGGCTAGGAAAGGCTGAGGGCCAAGCAGATAGTTTGGTCAGTGATACATTTACCAGACAGGTGGTAGGAACGAGGCATCTGACTCACTCCCACATGTACAGTTTTGTGCAGGGGCTCTTCTGAGTCACGTCCCCCAGCATGGGCTGCCCGTTAGAGCACTCATCTGCAACGGGATAGCTTTGTTGCATAAGGTTGTTCTGTGAAGTCACGCAATACCTCTAAGTCTGTAATTCCCTCAACCTGTAGAGAGGAGGAATGGGTTCCCTCAACCCATTCTACCAGAATGCATCATAACCATTCCCATAAGAACAGGGGATTAGGACCCAGAAGAAAGCCCCTTCCCCTTCTCCCCAGTAGTGTTGGGGAGGAAGGCTACAGGAGTTGAGCCCTAAGAGAGTGGGAGCATCTCTAATGGAATCACCAGCGCGGAAAAGCTGGAGGGACTCCCTGAGTTCACTCAGTATGCCCCATGGCTCCCTGGAGCTGAGTGCACCGAGCTGAGGCATTCTATCCTAGATGCGGTATGAATAATTAGAAGTACATGACATGGCTGGCCAGGGATCCTTCACCAGTTGGAATGTGAAAAAAGGATTACTGATGATTCAAACTAGGAAAGACCATCAGATATTTGAGTGGGTGGTGCCATAAAGTCTGAAGTCTAAGCAGCAGCCTTCCAGGCAAAAGTGAGGTACTGATGTCCTTTCTGCCTCTCCCACCAAGATCAAAATCAAGAAGGTAAAATATGGTTCTTCCGTCTCCCATCTCTGTATTCCTTCCTTACCTGGTGCATAGTCTGTCCTGTTCAAATGCAATGGAAGAAGAATGTCTGTTGCTCTATTGTTCATAACACCACAAAAGTAGAACGCTCTATCCAACAATGGGACCCTGATTAAATACATTATGCTACGTCCCAAACAATGTAATTCTATCCTGTCTTTAAAATAACATTGTAGAAGAAAACGCAGTAGTAGTCATAGCAGCCATAACTAGTCCTTAACGCCCATACTGCCTGCCAGGCACTGTTCTAATATTTGGCACATGTTGACTCACATATTTACAAAAACTCTGTGATATAGGAATTATTATTATCCGCATTTTACAGATGAGTAATCTAAAATACCTATTTCAGTTAAAGGACATGCCCAAGTGACAGTAAGTGACAGAGCTGAGATTCAAATACAGACAGGTTAGCTCTAGAGTCCACACTGTTAACTGTTACATAATGACAAAGGAAAATGTTAATCATTTATCATTAAGGGAGAAAAACAAGCTAATAAAATTAAAAAAAAACAGTTTGAAAAGTGTGATTCCAATTCTATCTCAAACATTTAAAAAATCATATGACTATACATGCACAGAAAAATTATTGTAACAATATATGCCATGGTATTAATAATAAGAGGTCAGAGTTTAAGTGAATCTTATTTCCTTCCTTATAATTTTCTATATTGTCTACATTTTCTGTAATAAACATGATTTTTTTAATGAGGAAAATAGTCTTAAGACAAAATGGTTTCTTTTGGCAAAATCGGCTCAACAACTGTGATCTTTATTCAAGGCTTTCTGGTGTGAAGCCGTGGAGAGCAGTCACATCCTATGGAAAGCTTTCAAGGGACATGCCCTGATCACATCAGGCCAACCAATCTGCCTCCGAGAAAAGTGAGCTTCAAACCTGTTAATACATAAACCCAGTGCGTGGGAGGTGAGCTGTGTAGAGCCCTGAGCAGATATTAGAATGTTGAAGCTGGCAGGGTCTTCAAGCTTCTTGACTCTATCCCCCTCAGTTGGTAGAGACTGAGGCCGCAGAGGTTACCCATGGAAAGTTGTTCACTGGGAGGCCCTTACTGAAAATGGCATTAGCCTTAGGAAGCTGAACTCAGCAGGAAATTCACAAGTCATTTTAAATTTAGCCACAGAATATCATGGCGATGACAAGATAAGATTTATATATTCTTGTGGCCACAGAAGTTTGCTGGGAGAAAGCCCTGTGAATGTACTTCAGCAAAGGTTTATTCATATAACTTGGGAGAGTTCAAAATGAGCTGTGATAGAGAAGAATCTGCCACAGACGATGACACGGACATGTAGTCCTCTTTTCCAGGCTCCATCCTCTGACAGGGCTGAGTTACAGTCAGTGTTTCACTGTTGGAGCCTGTGGAGAGAACCTAGAGCTCCTGGACATCCAGTCCAGTCTGGATTTCCTGGGGGAAGGGTAAATTGAAAAACCAAGAGCCTCCTACCCAGCCCCACCCTCTCAAGACATCATGGTGAAGCATGTGAGGAGAGTGGATAAGGCTGGCTATCTCTAAGCAACAGTGGTTTTTCAGAGATTGAGCTTTGCAATGGCTACTCCCAGGAAAAGGCCCAATCAATGAGTCATGCGGACAGAGCAGCCCCTCTAGAGGCTGCCCATCCCAGCTGGCCATCTTCCAGGATCTCTTGCTGGTCTCATGGTCTACCTCTAGAGGGCAGTTCAGAGCAGGGCTCTTACAGAGTTCTGGAACGGTAGTAAAGAAACAATTTGAAATGTCCTGGGTTATATTAGTGAAACAAACCTATGTTCTTCCTCAGAATGTCACAATTTTAGTTACCTTCTCAAGGAATTTACAAGCCCTGTGTACAGACCAAATATGTACACAAGTATTTAAACTAAAAGGAAGTATGTGATACGAGCTGCTAGAATTGCAAAGAAAAAAACAGAGGACTCAAAGGGAAAGTTGTTTCCAGCTGGGATAGTAAACAAAGCATTCTTTAAGGAGATGGCCTCTGAGCTGGGCCTTAAAGATGGGCCCATATAAAAAGGGAGGCAGAGTGCAAGAAGTACGCAGACAGAGGAAAGTGTCTGAACAAAAGTTTGAAGCTGTGAAAGAAGGAATCATAGCACAACAAAGTGAGAATTCTTGTTTTCTAGAAAGAGGTGTCCTGTAGCCAAGCCAAGAACTAAGAATCATATTTCATCAAATCTAAGATGTCACGATTGCCATCAAGCACAAGATGCAGTCTGATTTCAGAGATATTTTAAATGTTTCTTTTTAAAAATGTGTCCTCAAATTGACGAAACACAGTTAGCCGGGGTCATATTATAGGAGGTCTTGAAAATTAGGTAAGGAGGGTATATGGTAAGGAATGGGGAGCCCTGGAAGGCTTTTGAGCAGGGGTGTGACATTATGCTTTATGAAGACTGCTCTAGTTGCTGCGGTGAGGCCAAAGTAGGTAGGATAGGATGTGCAAGAGCTACTGCATTTAGTACAGGTCTGAGGGAACTAAAGGGGCAGTAGTGGGAATGAAAAAAGCCAGACACAAGAGATATTTCCCAGGAAAAAAATCAAGTGGATCAAGTACACAGACATGGTGAGTGACAGAGGAATAAAAGATGAATTCCAGATGGGTAATGAGGAAAAATGTGGTATACCTGCCATACTTTGTTTCCAACTTTTTGTGTTTTCTTGTATGCATATTTTTCCTTTCCTGATTTTTGATAAATGGTAGAGTTTTTATTATTCATTTTCTTTTCTAGCTCGTGTTTTAAAAGTTTTGATTCCTATCTTTATATTGTCAAGTTTGCCTTCACATATTTAAGCCTACGTTTTTATATTAACATAAAAAATGAATAGCTACCAATTCTCAAACAATATGAAACATTTAGCTGCCTTTTCTTGCCTCCATCCTTCTCCTCATCCCACCCCTTTCAGACTTTGTTGGTATTACCACATTTGGAATTTTATTTGGAGGCTAGATTCAGGCATAATTTAGTCATCAGTGATATTTGATCATGCTATACAAAATACTCCCCGCTCAAAATAGGATCAGTTTCAAGCCATCAAAAATATATTAGAACTTATGCAAACTTCTACCCCAAGGCCTCCTAGGAATTTCAGTTGATGGTCCATGTTGGGTTGATTCCTAATAATTTCTAACTACCTCCACATTGTTGTAATTTTCAATACTGCTGTAATTTCTATTTCCCTAAATTTTCTTTTAGCTTTATTGTTCTTAAAGTTCTCAAGCTTGGATTAGCGTATTCCCTATGCTATGCTAGGCTGCATGCTTCTAGAATAAAATATACAGTTTCAGTTGCTGTACTTTAAAGAAATCATGAGAGATATTCAGAAGGAGCAGAGAAATACAACAAAATGTTTGAAGAGAAAGGGCTGCTGCTGAGTCAGGAATAACTATGACTAGCGATCTCAGTTTGGGAAAGCAATGACTTAGAGGGCATACGGTTAAAGTTTTTGACATCAAATGCAAAGATCAGGTGAATCTACTGATAGAATCCTTACACTGATGTCAGAACATTTCTTGAAACTTTTGAAAAGTAAATTTAGAGAAAAAATACTAAAGCTGTTGAGTTTCACAATAGGTGTTGTTGTTAGATACCTTCTTTTGCCTCTTCAGATCTAATTTTTATCCTTCACTGCCCTGATCTGGCCCCGGGAGGTATCGGCAATCTCCCTTGTCCTCTCTCTAGGGTTGGCTTTGGCGAGTGGGGCGGTGGTGAGAAGCCCCGTGGCAAGAGAATAGAACGTGGAGGAGAGTGAGGCTGGGGTGTTTACGGCCCAGCTCCCTTTTTACCAGGGTGTGCAGGGTTGGCTGAGTCTACCCACTGAAGGCTACCATTCGTATCAGACAGCTCTCTCCATACTCTCTTGGGGTTCTGGGAACTGCATCTTCCCTTTTCCACTTTAGATTTACGGGTAGTCACAGCTTGCATTGTTGCATAATCCTTGCTGATTTCTGTAAACCCTGCCCATATCTTGTAAACAGTGCCTTCATTAACTTCCCTCAGTTACCTACATAGACTATGCCAGCCGTTTCCAGACCCATGCTAGACCCTGACTGGAACATCAATGCACTGAGATGTCCCTGTACTTTAAAAATAGTAAGGGTAGAAAATACAAATGTAAAAAAGTGACCCTGATAAAAGAGACTAACCCTAATTTTGGGAAATAGGCCAACATTATAGCATTTTGAGTTTGTATTGTTGGGACCAAGGGACACTTGTTTGGGTCAATGGTTGAATGGATGTAAGCTTTCTCTTTTAGAGAATGGATGTTCCCTCTGTCAGTCTTCCTGGGAAGTGGATAATCTCCATGTAGGAAATACATGGAAACTATGGACTGTAGAAGGAGGAGCTTCCACCTCTCTCTAGATTAGGGATCTCTTTGGCCCTGGAATTGGAGGTATGGGGAGGCATCGAGCAGGCTCATGCTTGTGGTGAGCACTCCTTAGGGTTGCAGCAACATCAAGCTTGTTTTTGTCAGGAATGGCAGCAAAGACAACAGAAGCTCAGAGAGAGGGAAACAACCGGCATTTGAGGTCCTGGGTTAAGGAACCCCTAGACCAGTAAGGCATTGGATCTGCATTCTAGCCCCTCCAAAAAGCAGGAAGCAGTATCAAGATGCTCTCTTTGGACCAAGGGAAAAAGTTTCTCTTTCCTGAAGCTGAAGTGGGGTAACAGTGGACATCAGTGGAGAGAACTGAGCTCATAGTAGCAGAACTTTCCTGAAGGTCAAAGCAGTGAGTTGAGAAGGTCAGAAGGGATGCATGGGAATGCTCTGTTTTAGAGCTTTATCTATAAGTTAGTACAAATAAATTTAGTTTTGAATATAGTTGAGAGCCCTTTGAAAGAAATGAATTTCCAGCAAATGGGCTGGTAGGGGACAATGCTGTCATAAGTTTGGTATAAAATGGAAGGATACTTTCTATTGTAGTCATAAACTAGGAACCTGGGAATATATGGTCTACAGAAATAGCTTTTAAAGGGTCAGGTAAAACCCTATGTCTAGTGGATTGATAACAGTTTACTAATGGAAGTTGAAACATGTCCTGACCTTTAGAGATTGATACTGGAGAAACCACGCCTCCCTTCCACAAAACTTCCTGGGTACTTCTACTGGAGTTAGAATACAGGATCAGGTGGGTTTGGCGACATTTATGGATTTTTGTTTTCCTTGAGGTTCGGCAATTCATTTTCCTTGTACTGGAGACAGGAATAGTTCTTGGAACTTTCACAAGGTTGATGTGATGCTCTGATTCCTATTTTGGTTTAATGAAATTTAGAATCTCATTGGGGGCCAAAGCAATTCTCGTTAGTCATATGAGTGTTGCACGTTTAATAAGAGTTTGCCCTCCGCTCTGGCAAGAAGCAAGGGCCCTCTGTGCCAGCTGAAAGGACATCGCCTAACAATCTCTAACGTGATGTGAAGCCCGGACTCATTTTATGTAAGCTGTGCACTCAGGCATCACCTAAAAATATTGCTGTGAGGTATTAACTTGGATCAGATGCATGTCTCAAGATTTTTTTTAAAAAAAACATCAAGAGTAGCTTAACATATTAAGAGTTTTATACCAGCTCAAGAAGATAAATTACTGAGAAAGGAATATTGTCTCTCATACAAAGAATGATGTCTTCTGTTCTTAGAAAATGTTAATCAAACTTTAGGGGTCAAACTAACTTAGTACTTCAAGATGATAACCTGAGATAAGGAGAAATTGGGACTTAAGGTTTTCACATAAATTCTTCTGTGAGTCAAATCCTCCTGAATATAGTTAAAACCTCAAGTGTCAGCCTCTCTCCTGTCTGCTACCACCAATTATGTGTGACTGAGATAAAAAATTCCACATCAGGGAGAGACATTTGATTTCTCCACAGACATAATCATTAAACTGTTCTCAGGAATTTGTGAGCCCCGCCTCCAAGAGAAGTCTTTTTCTTCATGAGGGAAGAAGACTTCCACATAGTCTGTTCTCCCTAATCTGTACCCATGCCATGGAACCAAAGAGTGCGTCTGCGGAGCCCCAAGCTACGCTGCCTTCCTGACCTCTTTTGACCTTTCTACTTAAGCTTGAAGTAATCTCCAAGAGCATGTGATCCAGGCAGCATAATGTCAGGGATCAGGGCTGAACTATTATAGACACAGTGGATTAGCAGCCAAGGAGCAGTTCCTCTGACTCGGGCTACCCAGGGTTCTCTGAGGATTCATTCTCTGGCAGCCATGTCCCTCAGACTGTAATAGCTTTGTCATTCTGAGAGGTCATTCTGAATTACAACAGGGCAAGCTCCACGGTGGATGAGCTAATTTTCTGGGTGTACTGTTTGGGCACGTTAGCTCAACTATACTGACTTGAACAAAATCTCCAAGAAAGAGTAGTGTTTTGTTTCTACTTTATTCCATCTTAACTCTGTTATGGTTGTAATTCCATTGCACACCGCGCATGCCCAGCACAACTTCCTCGAGCATGGGGTTACAGGGCTGGTAACCCTGCATGTTTCCTACATCATGAGGTCGACCAGCCTACCGCTGCCTTGTATTGGCACTGCAGGATGGGTGTGGGCTGTACGTCATTCAGTGCCCCCACTATATCTTCAAAATCAGGGTCACAAAAGGAAGTGTCCATGGGGACATTCAGAAAGCTGAACATAGGCATGGACTTTCAAAAGTCCGGTCTATTTCTACAACAGACAAATCAGATGAGTCTTTATACCAATTTATCCACAACAGAGTAATGGTTTTGGGCAAACAGACAGATGTCTTCCTATGTGACACTTAAATGGTCATTAATTTGCTAAAATTAGTCAAACATTAATTAACCAATTACCTCGTATACAATTAGTCAACATGTGGATTGTGACCCTAACAGGAAGAAAGAGGCACGAACATGACTTCTGGCAACTTTAGGCTGTTTTGAAGGTTTTTCTCAGAATAAACATCATCAGAATTGGCTTCTTTCTTTAAAGCAATTCTCTTAATTGGGTTCAGGTTAATTATAGTAGCAACATGGCCAAAGGGCAATAGATCTGCATTGATTGAAGCATCTCAAAGAAAACCACAAGGCAAAAACCTACCCGGGGCTGATTGGAGATTTCTTCCCCTGGTATGTGTCGGAGATTGTGCTTACCGTTGTTGTTCAGAACATATGTTGGTTCTGTCTATCCAGAAGCAGAGGTCAGTAAGCCATGTGCGCTTTGATTCTTCCGAGAATTCTCCTCAGAAGTTCAGAGGGCTGTGTTCCACCTGTTAAGACAAGTCCTTTCATTAATACTATGGGTTTTCCCTTTCAGAAGTAAATGTGGCAGTTCCTCAAAAGGTTAAATATAGAATTACTGTAAGAGCCTGCAACTCCACTCCTAGGTATGTAACCAAAAGAACTGAAAACAGGTACTTAGATACTTATGCAGGAACGTTCATAGCAGCAGAATTCACAATAGCCAAAAGGTGGAAACAACCCATCAACGAATGAATGGATAAGCAAGTTGTGTAATACACATACAAGAGAATATTATTCCGTCATAAAAAAAGGAATGAAACGTAAATTCTCCACAGACATAATCACGGTACAACGTGGACAAACTTTGGATATGTGTTAAGTGAAAGAAGCCTGACAGGAAAGGTCACATAACGTATGAGTCCATTTATATGAACTATCTAGAATAGATAAATTCATAGAGTCAGAAAGCAGATTGATGGTTACAACCTGTAGGTATAGGATTTCTTTATGGGGCAATAAAAATATTTTGCAACTTGATATGGATGGTGATTGCACAATATTATGAATGTACTATGTGCTACAATTGTTCACTTTAAAGTGACTAATTTTATGTGAATTTCACCTTATAAAAGTAATTTTTAAATAAATGTAAAACAGCACTTTTTCAATTCTATGCATTAAGTACTATGCAACTCAGAATATCCTCCAGTCTCAAGCAACAGGACTATAAGCCACAGGCAGAGAAACAACGGTTTGCAGTAGTTCCTGACAATGAGAAGTACTTCAGCCCCCTGTAACATGCCAGGTTCATGAAGAGAAGCCTGACAGTTCACCAAGGAGAGAAATGATACCTGTTCCTCTTATCTGCTGGCAACTGTTGCAAATAGAAGAGTCATTCATCTATCTGACAGCAAAAGAGCTTGAGATTAAATTTTTTCATGCTTTACAAAAATATATATTTTCAATAGAAAATTGGTATACTGGTTCTTATGAAAAGAAATCTTGCAATTGCTGATCTGCAAAAGAAAAATGATCCATTTCTGCTTATACATTCCATTGCATATAAATTCTTAGTGCAAAAATAAGGCCAATAATTCTCTACTTCTCGGCATCATTGCCATTCACCATAAAATCAGAGGGTCAACAATAATTAAGGCTTTGGGAAATAGACCCAGTGGTGGTTAGGGAATAATGGAAAAGAAGAAAGACAACAATATAGGGACTTAGTGTTGGAAGGATGTCACGGGGTGGTTGGTGACCATCTGCCCTCTGTTCCCAGAGGAAAGAGGAAATAAACCTAAATGCACTAAGAAGCTTCTAGTCAGCATTAATATGTTCTTGCTGCAAGAGTTAAAAGAGGCTGAAAGAAGACACCAAAGGAGGCTACAAGTTTCTTCAGGAGGTGTTTAAATTTTAGGAAGCTGCCGGCTGTGACGAGCTGTGGAAGGAAAGGACTATTTACTTCTCTGACTCTGGCATTGCTGTAACAGATCAGGATCTTTTTATCACCCTAAGAGAAGGCAACTACAGGACTAGTATCTTCATAGACCTCTTTATCTGTATCTAATGCAGTTTCTTCATGAATATGTTCTTGTTGTCCTAATCTTAGGGGATAAGCCAACAAAGTCATTATCTATAAAATCATATTTCAAACAGTTGAAGCTGACTGCAAAAAGCTTATCTCCACCCAAGTTTCCCATTCTTTGGGTAAAAGAATCTTAGTTCTTAACTTGATCATCTTTGTGGCATTCTCATCAGTATTTCAAAACTCTTTATTATCCTCTGAAATCATCTATATGATTGGGCAACTTGACTTTAGAAAAGAAGCATAAAAGCTATCTGAATAAATATATAAAAATAACAAAATATATTTGAGTTGTTCACATACTTGGTTCTAAGGATAGTCACTGTTGTTCTATGGGGCCCCCAAAATACCCTTCTTCAGGAGAAGTTGGGGTGTGCAGTGTGGGGGTGGAAGGGAGGCCTGGGAGCAAGCAGGAGAAGCAATAGGTGCCCTGCCCCATGGATACTTTATTAGAAAATAAAAATTAGCCCTGGAGCCAAGAATTGGCCCTGCAGCCAAGAATTCCTCAAATTAAATATTATGTATTCAAATAGCCATGCCTTATCTTTTATATTTTACAAGGACAAAGGCAAAGAAACAACAAGTGATTTATTTACTATACACAGCTAATCAGTAGTAAAACTGAAATCAGAATTTAGGTGTATTTTAATGCTAATCTAGTGCTCAGTTTACTGAACTAGGTAGGATGCCCAAATTTGGAAGCCCAGTTAATATAATAAATATATCGTAATGATATTCACATAAGCACTCTCCAAAAATTATCTTGTAATCTCATTCTGGTAGTAATTTGATGTTTTGGTCAAATTGACATCTCCACACTTCCTTAGTTACGAGATATCGTATAAAGACTTATTATTGCTTTATACAGCAATAATGCAAAGCAAGACTATAAACTTAAGTATCTGAATAACAAGTAATTTTCATGATACTTACATTTATTGCTTTTATTTGTCTTTATGGCACAAAAGTTATGGTGGTGATTGATGTATGAAGTCTCCAGATACCACTTTAGTGGGGAAAGGTCAGCATGTAGATTAGTCAAAATAAGATGATATACTCAGTTTTTAGGATTCTAGTGTAAGAAACTCAGGCCAAAGGCTAGACTTGTTCCTATACTTTTTGCTTTTCACCTTCAAGGAAAATTATAGTGCATCATACGTTGGAGCTGCTAACAAAACTCTCAGTCATTTAGAAAAGATCTGAGTCATTTAGAAAAACAAATGAGCTGGAATACAGGGAATAAAGTACAATAAAATGTATTTTCAAATGGAAAATTAATGAGTTGATTTTGAAGGGAGAAAAAAAGAACATCATCACTGAGAGAGCAAAAGATAAACAAGAAAAATGAAATACAGAGTTTAGATAAGTAAGAAACAAGATGAGTATATCTCAAATAATATCTGAAATCAAATTTTTTTAATAAGATAAGTTCCAAGCTCTCTGTACCAGTCCTTTTGGGTGAAAAGAACTTCAGGATAAATGAAAGCCATGGAATATGGAGGTCTGGCAAACACCTGCTTTCCATCGCCATAGGGGAGTATGGCTCCACGTTAATCCTGGAGTTATAAAGTTTTATGAGCACAACACTAGGGAGTCATTGGTTTCTAGCTGTACCCAAGCTATTTGGAGAATCCTTGGAAGGTCACTGGGTCATGTCCTTATACAATCTGGCCAACTGAAGCACTATGGGTATGTTCTGTTGGTAACAAGACTGGGCAATGTTGGAACAAGCCATACAAGCCTGTAAGGTGGCATCCTGGATGGGCTGTAGAGTCAGTAGAAGTCAATCATGCAAGAGAATGCCAAGATCTATTCCAGCGGTTAAGACATGATGAGAACCAAAATGAGAAATCAGATCTTAGAGCTAAGAGCAGAGATTAAGGCCGGTAGCAACATTCAATTGGGAGCTGAAGCAATAGCCAGATATCTCAGACAAGAGCAAAGATTGGGGAGTTAGAGAAGCAGGGAGAATTTAAAAACCTTCACCCAATATTTTGATTCTAGGTTTGATGGTTTCCTTTGGCCTACCCAATTGCAGTGGATTGAATGGTAGCCCTCTAAAAGTTATGTTCATGTAACAATCCCTGGAACTGTGAATGTGACCTTATTTGGGAAAAGGGATATAATTAAGTTAAGGATATTGAGATGGAGTTATCCTGGGTTAGCTGTGTGGGCCCTAAATCCAATGACAAGTATCTCTCTCAGAGATAGCAAAGGAGAAAACATAGATGAAGAGCAGGCCCTGTGAAGAAGGGGCAGAGACTAGAGTGATGCAGCCACAAGCCAGGAGCCTCCTGGAGCAACGAGAAGCAGGGAGAGGTAAGGAGGCTTCTCTCTAGAGCCTCTGGAGGGAGCACAGGCCCGCCTACACCTTCATGTCAGACTTCTGGCTTCCAGAACAGTGAGAGAATACATTTCTGTTGTTTTAAGCCACCAAGTTTGCAGTCATTTGTTAGGGCAGTCCTAAGAAACTAATACACCAATTATACTGTGGTTCTCATGACAGGGTATCTTAAAAAACACATGACTTCTAACACCACCACCTGTCTCTGCAGGCTCCCCCTCTCCCACCCCCTCACACACACTTCGACAGCCACAAACAAGGACTCCTGGGGTGGCAGAGGGGCGTAAGTGTCCGGGAACTGAGCAGGAGTAACCTGTGCTCAAGCTGTCCTTTGGGTCTACATTCCTCCTGCACTCCTGGCTGCTGGGGTTTTTCTGGTACCTACCACAGAAGTAGCAGAAATGGTACATACAGGAGAAAACAAATAGATTATTACTTAATTAAGTGGGACTTGATTAAAGCATTATATTTCTCAAACCAATGGGGTATAAAATTCAAAAGAGTCCTTAGGAGTAAAAAGATTTAGAACTACAGTTCTGATTAACTTTGTTTCTTGACAATCTCTGGGGTGCTGACAGGATCTCCTAGGACAAGTTCCAAATAGTCCCAAGACAAAGCCATTCCATGCACTGGGGCTGCTGCATGGATTCCTTAGGTTAACTCTTGAGCATAAAAACTGCCTGGTAATTTGGAACTGGACTAAAAATTTGTGTTACTCTTGTATATCAAACTCCTAAGCCATCAATTAATAAATTTACAATGGAACTTCCAATACCAAAACTATTGCATAGTTATTCTAAAGCTAGAATCTAAAGTCCCTGCAGGCTGGGATCTTCATTTTTGTTCACAGATGTATATGTATCCTACGCACCAAGAACAGTGCTGGCACTAGTAGGTACTCAATATTTATTGAATGAATTCAAATATACTCAAAGCCCATTAAAAAAAGAAAAATATCTAGTATATAATCAAACATGTTTTAAGAATCATAGATGAAAAATATTAGTTATCAAAATTAAGCATATATGTTTCTGTAATATGAATACATTTTCATTCCTCAGTTATCGAGTGGATTTTCTATGGCCTATTCCTTTCTGCCACCCAGTGAAGCTGCAAACTCTCATCAGTCAGGCCAAGAATTCTGGCAACAAGTGAGTAGGGTCTCTGCTTGCATTCCAAAATCAAAAGAATTTATATCTGCATTTTAGATTATTGCCACCTCTTTTCTTTTTTTGTTAGCACTGAGAACTCTCTCTGCTGAAAGTATTGGGGTTAGAGGTAAAGTCAGAAATATATTCTGGTATTTTAATAAGATTTAAAAATATATCCAGATAGAAAGACTTACCCAGGAAAATAATAAGTCATTCCCCCTTTTTCTCAAAAGGAATTGACGGTGATAGAATGAAGAGTTATTCTTCACATTTTCTGATGGGAATCCCTTTAGATGCCCACTCTAATTTTAACTAACTGGGTTTGTGACCATACCTCCGACTGACTATTTCTTCATTATGTTTGGGCATGCCCACACTCTCTAAAGGACTGCTGGGCTGGCCACTTTGCGCCAACTGGCTTTTTGTGCCACTTTAGTATTTTGCAAAATGAATAAGACATGATTTTTTAGTATTTTGCAAAACGAATAAGACATGATTCTTCCCTCAAGGAATATGTAAGCTAGAGGGGTCAAAAGTTATACATTAGGGTATTCACCTTTTAAAAAGCCACCAGAGAGGTAGAGATATAGTTCAGGGGAAAAGTACGATTTCTTCAAGCTAGTTGAGGTGCAGATTCAACATGACCCAGAAAGCAGAATAGAAATAACCCTTATTCTAGAGTAATTGAGCTGTGGATCTGGTACTGGAGTTTCTGTCATAACACAATGGGACTGAAGACTAACAGCAAGAAGATGGGTGTTTATTATTCATAAATTTGCAATGTGAATTCTAATACCAAGCTCCCATGTGTCTAATACTATACCAAGAATGGTATAGTGATTAAGACCATGAAATCTAGGGGTAAACTGCCTGGGTTCAAACCCTGGCTCTGTGTCTTTTTAGCTGTGTGCCCTCAAGTGGGTTAGTTAACCTCTCTGTGTCACTTATAATAATATTGCTATTATTGCAGTGACACACAGAAAAGAAGTATGTGACATAAAGGACTAGGCTGAAAAGAAAGGAGTAATGTCGTATGGAGTTGACAGGTTCAGTTCACGTATACCTGCTAATCTGACCCTTACACAGTCAGCCACATATTTATTACATGGCTTCTTCGTGTCCCTTTAATATTCTGCTAAAATTTCTGACAGAGACAAAAATAAATCAGACATGACTTCTTCCCTCAAGGAATATGTAAGCTAGAGGGGTCAAAAGTTATACTTTAAGGTATTTATCTTTTGAAAAGCCACCAGAGGGGTAGAGATAAATTATGAGTTCAGGAGAAAGTGTGATTACTTCAAGCCGGTTGAGGTCCAGATTCAACACGACCCAGTAGCGACCCCATCCCCACACGTCTGAGAATCGCTCTCTCAGATCAGAGCCATTCACTCAAATCACTGTCAGCTGCCCCCAAAAGAAGGGAAGTTCACTCTACTAGAATCATGAACTGGGAGGATGCAGATTAGGACAGAGAAGGGCCAGGGGTGGGGATTTCACGGTCACCCCAGTGATTAGAAGATCTGAAACCTTTTCCAAGGAGCCTGTTATATAGTATGATGATAGAACCAAATGTGATTGATTTTGCTCTGACTTTCATTAGAACTGTTTGCAAAACACCTGAAAAAAGAAAAATATCAGTCTGAATTTATTATTCATAACTGAAACCTTGTTTTTGGTTTTTGAAATGATTAAATTATATTACCAGTGTGGGCAGCTCCTACTCATGACATTCCCAGCAGGTAAGAAGGGCCAAGTAATTAACTGAATATATTAGAGAAGGTTAAAAGTAAATGAATCCTGTTTTTGAAAGGTGCATATTGAGATAGTCTCTTGAGCTCCCAGAAGAGGGCTGGTTATAATGTAGAATACTTAACAAAGTGTTCTAGCTATCACATGTGTGGATATATACACCAGGGTGTTAGTTAACATATATAATCATCTTCTTCCTGTTCCTCTTCCCTTTCAAATAAATGGAGAGCAACACACAGTCCTCCCGAGGCTCGCCAGCTGTTGTGAGGCTCTCCTTTCTTTTTATACCTGCAGAAAACATCGCATACCTTGACACTTCAATATTAGTCTGTCTTGCATTTTTAAAATTGTTTCATGTATGTATGTTAAGTCTTATATCACTTAGGAAATTATAAGCTCCTTGAAGAGAGAGACGAGACACATTTTTGTGGGTGTTCTCTGCCACTTATGACAAGGTACATTACAGGTGCTCAATACAAACTTTGGGATTCAACTTCTAGTCAAAAGAGCATCATAAATTTACACTTCGAGGCACCCCGAAACAATACATGTCAATAATACATAAAATATAAAAAGAGAACACTTTGAATATACAGTTGCACTTCAAAATATGGTAAACATTTCCACATTCCAGAAAGGTACTAGAAACACAAAGTGGCCATTCCAGCTCCAAAGTGAGCAGAGCTGTTTAGCATTTGGGGTGGGCATCAGACTAGGAAACCAGGGCAGGAATGAGGCCCCTCCAGAAGAAAACAACACCCATGAAGCTGCCACCCCAGTTGCTGTCTGGGGTCACAGATGATCTGAAGCTGCCTATATAAGAAGGCCATAGGAAACATATATGGTCTTGTAACATGGAACTGGTCAGTGCCCAGCTTGTTCAGGGAGTAGTTTTGTGGTATCCCCACATCACTGTAGATGACACTGAGCTGCCACCACAGAACTGATAGAACATGTTGGGGAATACATTTTCATTATTGACTATAAAGGATAAATCTATTTTTATGCCAAAAATAGTATTGGAATTAAAATTCTCTACAATGATAAAAAAAATATTATATAGGAATAAGTATTCAATGGATAAAATGTGCTATGGTCGATCTCTTGTCAGGAAGAGGATAGAGATAGTAAACAATTTCATATTTTAGGGAAAATCATAATTAAGCATATGAAAACTTAAAGAATAAAAATACAATCTATGAACTAAACTAGGAAAGCAGCTAAACAGAAAACTCAAAGTATGATGGCAGAAATAGGATTGAATATATCAGTAATTACAATAAATGCAAATGGATAAAATTCACCTCTTTATCAGATTGGATTAAAAAATCAAATTATAAACTTTCTTAAAGACAAACACTTCAAAACAAAACAACATTGCAAGGTTGAAAAATAAGAGATGGAAAGAAAAAAAACTATCCCAGGTAAGTACAAACTTAAAGAAGACTGCTTTATCAGTTTCTAGCAGACAAAATGATACTTAAATGAAACCCATTAATACACAAAAGAAACAATTCACCAAGGAGATACACCAATCACAAGCTTATATGTATAGTATTTGACAATAAAGTCTTGAAACTGATAAAATTAATACTGAATTAGCAGAAGAATTAAAAAAGGAAACCAGCGGGCAAGAGAGTAGGGCAAAGAAGGGCTGAAAATGGATCTGGTAAGGCAAATGGAGAATAATCAGGATAACAATCACAGT
This sequence comes from Rhinolophus ferrumequinum, assembly GCF_004115265.2. NCBI lineage: Eukaryota > Metazoa > Chordata > Mammalia > Chiroptera > Rhinolophidae > Rhinolophus > Rhinolophus ferrumequinum. The sequence goes on along the minus strand of NC_046296.1, from coordinate 26,083,388 downwards.
GAGAAATTTAACATTATCAGAAATTGATAGACCAAGGGACCAAGAATTAGATAAAAAGATTTGTACAATACAATTAACAAGCTTGACTTGACAGATGTGGTATGTGTGTGTATGTAGAGAGAGAACCTGCTCCAACAGGTAGAGAGTGTACATTCTTTCTGAGCATCTGTGCAATGGAATATTTATAAAAGTTTACAATACCAGGTCACAAGAGGATCAAACACTAAACAATTGATATTACATAGAACACAATATAATTCAATTAGAAATCAGCCTTAAAAGATAGATTTATATGTGCCAATATGAAATGATCTTCAAGATACATTGCTAAGTGAAAAGAATAAGGTGTAAAGTGTAGGTGCTGCATTATACTAATATTTGCATAAAATCATCTCTCTCCACTTACAGATGAACAGAAAATATTTGGATACTTAAGAAACTATTAATAGTGGTTATCTGTGGGATAGAAGGAGTGGATGAAAAAAAGGGGTTCTATGGAAAGTAACCTCACAGGGTGATCTGATCATAAATTCCTAACTGGGCAAGTCACGTTAGATAGTCACCTCCCAGGTCTGTAACTTCTTTAGTGAAAGGTTTTTAAGGCAGCCCTGTCCATTGTTCTTGTGCATCTAGGTTAATACATCTTTGAAATACCTGAAGTAATAACCCTCGAAGGGGGATTAACCCTCAAGAGAGCACATAAACTTGTTAACTACACTGCAATACAATCCCTGCCTTGCTTTCTCCAACCTTTCCTCCATCCCCTCTTTAATTTCGAATGCATAAATGAAGCTGCAGAACTGTTCTTCTTCGGAGCATTTGATATCTTGCTCCCTGGCATGTCGTCAGTTTGGCTCAGATAAACTCATAAAAATTCTCTACAGGTTTAGACGTTTCTTACATCAACAGAGGTAATACATACATACATACATATATCTGAATTTTTTATCTTTTATACTATTTGTACCATAAAAAAAAAAACCTTAAGTAAAAACATGCTGAAGGAATTGAAATGTTATCCTCAATTTCTTTTTAGTTAATTCTCAAGGCAGATTCCAAGCTAATTTTGTAGCATGTAGGATTTTAAATGAAATGAAAGAACTGCCATGGCTTACCCTACACTATGCCAAACATCCACTTACCCTCCTTCATTTATTTTTCCCTAGATAGAAAACAGTATTATAATTCCAGTGTGTCTCTTTCCATTGACCCCTCGTTGAGGTGATTTCTGAAAAAATAAAATCTGAGCTCTTGAACATAAACAACATTCCTGGGATCTCTGAATATACATGCTCCACTATTCTTTGAGAATTCCTGCTAGAAACGGTAGTCATTTACAGAGCAGTTAAACAATACGAAGGATAAATGAAATAATCAGAACAAGAAACTCACAACCCCCTGAAATGAATGTCAAGAATGGGATATCTAAATTACCGTGTACATTTTTACCCTGAATTCCTCCTGGTCAGAAACAGTTAACAGTTCTCTGAGGATGTTGCCGTACCTGACATATAGTCATTAACTTAGAGTTTGAAATGTCAATCTCCAAGTAATATCTCATCTGACATTTCCAGTGATAATAGGGACATTTAAACAGAAAGCCCTGAAGGAAACAACAGTTTTTTAACAGCCTTCTCTATGTAAGGGAGAATCTGCATTGACAATCACTGTTTTATTATTCAAATGCTGCTTCAGATGCACAAGGCATGGAGAATGGGTATGACTGCATAACTGGAGCTGCCACTCAATTCCTTGATTGATTTGTTAGCAAACATACAAACTGTCAACGAATGCTCCCTACGTGCCTACTTCAGAAGGGTGTCTCGAGGGGAGGCATCTGGCTGCATAAGTCAGCTCTGCACTGAGGGATGGGGTCAGAGGCAACCTGCTCAGAGGGATTTCACGGGCCTGGGCAGAACTCAGCAAACTCTTACCCTCACCTGGTGTCCAGGACTTGCAGGCTTGGCTGGGCTTCTGCTCACGCTTCCATGCGTGACTCTATCACACCAGGGCCTTACCCTGAGCAACCCCTTGACGGAAGCTTGGCAGCTCCAGAGGTTAACAGCATGGATTTTAGAGTCAGTAAAACCCCATGGAAGTCCCAAGACGCCTGTTATTTTCTATTTGCTCCCTGTTGATCACACTCTCCACCCTCCACCCTCTCCCACCCAGCTCCCCGCCCTCTGGCTTCCTATTGGTTAGGTCAATGCGAGCCCTGATAAGAAACAAGTGGGAGAGATAAGAGAGTTGAGTGAAGTTGCCCTGGGGCTGGGTTCTCCACTGAAGATCACTGTTCCTTTCCAGGCAGCTTCTACACACCCAACTTTCTCTTTGCAGGGTGTGGGAGCTACTCTTTCCTCTTGATAATTTGATCCTAAGGGTGGTAACAGCTTAGCAGCTACTAGCCCCAGGTTAGTGCACTATTCCTCCTGGTCTCTCACTCTGCATGCTCTTTAGATTATCCTTCGTAAAACAAACTAACACCCCCGCCAACCCCAACACACACACATTGAATTATCTTCCTCAAGTTTGCACCTGTTTCTGGTTGAGACCTGAACCAGTACAGCCCCCTTCACTACTTATTAGCTGAATGGCTTCGGGCAGATCATTTAACTCCTCTTAGCCTCAGTTTCCTCTTTCACACACTATGAAAATATACCTTCCTTAGAGAAGTACATCTGGCACTTTGTAAGTGTACTTCTGCCCACATTTCTCTTTCTCTTTCTAAGGGCTAGAGACTTCCTGGTAGTCCCACATCATGACTAAGTGGCTGGAACTCCCTGGAATTATGATTTCACCTACCTGACAATGAGTATTGCCTAAACCTGCTGCTGTCATGTTCCACCCGTCTTACAGACACCTGTCCTGTGATTTCCAGATCTTTGTATCTCACTATTTGATATTTCCACTGGGATGTCTCACAGATATCCTAAAATCCACTCTAAACTTTCCATGTCCTCTAGTTCAGTAAGTAACAACATTATCTACCCAGTTTTTTTGTTTGTTTGTTTTTTAATTTTATTGGGGAACAGTGTGTTTCTCCAGGGCCCATCAGCTCCAAGTCGTTGTCCTTCAATCTAGTTGTGGAGGGTGCAGCTCAGCTCCAAGTCCAGTTGCCGTTTTCAATCTTTAGTTGCAGGGGGTGCAGCCCACCATCCCATGTGGGAATTGACCAGCAACCTTGTTGTTGAGAGCTTGCACTCTAACCAACTGAGCCATCCGGCCGCCTCTTTGGAAGCTCAGCGGCAGCTCGCTGTCTTCAATCTAGTTGTGGAGGGCACAGCTTACTGGCCCATGTGGGAATTGAACCAGCAACCCTGTTTTTCAGAGATCGTGCTCTAACCAACTGAGCCATCCAGCCACCCCTCCACCCAGTTTTTAAAGTCAGAAATTTGGGAGTCATTCTTAACAACTTCCTGTCTCCCATAACCAACCAAGCAGCAATTCTTACCAGTTCTGCCTCCTGTATTATTTCTGGAATGTGTCTATTACGCCCAGGCCTGATGCTACATCTGTCATCGAGACCACTATTATCTCTCACCCAGACCACTGTAATAGCTTCTTCCAGGGCTCCCTGTATCCCTCTTGCTCCTGCTAATCCAGAGTCCACAGAGCAGCCTGAGTGTTCTTTTAAAAAATGCAAATCTTAAAAAAAAAAAAAATTCACATCTATAACTCCCTCACTTTTCTGGCTCCAGCCCTGGTGGCATTTCAGTTCTTGACTTTGGTATGTTTTTTTCATATTTCTGGGCCTTCCCACAAACCATTCCCTCCACCTAGAATGCTTTCTTTTCCCCACCCTTCCTTCTTGGATAATTCCTGCTCACTCTTCAGAACTAAGACTATATATCACTTCCTTACAGCCACCTTCCTCTAGTTCCCTCCCCTTTGACATGGTCAAGTTCTGCTCTTATTGTTATTTCAAGGAACAACTATATCAAACTAAACGCATCACCAGGTGCATTTATATCTCACTATCTATTTGATATCTCCACTGGGATGTCCAACAGGTACCCTAAAATCCACTATGGATACTATTAAGTCTTATTACTTCTTTGTAGTCCTCATCATAATGCGAATTGAAGAATTCTCCTAAAAAAGAAGCTCCATGCTGGAGTTCACCATTGGCTGCCTGGCCCCTCAGACAGTGCTTAGTACGTAATTGCTGAATTATGGATGAGTGAATGCATATTAATGCCAGTTGGACGGTACCCAAGTTTTCTGTACCTCCCCCACCAACTTGAACTTCTTGCTGGTGAGCCACACTGTGGGTCCGTTCCTCCCCTCTGGTCCCACCCAGTGTGGGTTTGACTCACCACTGACATCCCAGCACACCTCCAACAAAGCTGAGGTGACGTGCATTATAAAATCTCATAAGAAACATTCTTATTTTTCCCCTACTCTTTTGTGTGTTTGATTATAAAAGTAATGTGCTCACTAAGAAAACTTGGCAAAGTTCAAAAACATAAAGAAGTCAAAAAAAAAATCTTCCAATAACATCTAGGATAGTGTCTATTTTAAACCTCTGGTAAATTTGTGTGGCATTTCAGCAGATTTGCTGCCTATGTTTTAATTTGAAGTTCCTTTATCCTTATCTAACAACCCACATATCTAGCACAGGGCTTATTATGTCCAGCGTGATTTGAAAAAGTTCTATGAGAGATAAACACAGTCTGATAAGCACAGACTACTGAGTAATAAAGGAAAAATGCCTAATGATTTTTTTAGTTTCATATAGTTCCTTGATATATTGAAATTCTTGTCCATAAATGTATTTACCTTTTACAATAGGAGAAAAAGGGGGGCTAAAAATACCTTATTTCATCTATGAAACTTTCCATTAAACTAATAGACTCTTAAAAAATGGTCTTAAATCTTTTTTTTTTCTTCTTCTTCTTCCTAACTAGTAAGGGGCAAAAAATACACTCTTGGAAAGAAGCTCACCGATATTTTCAGTGAAGGTCATGCTTCCTGGGGAGTCTCTCTATTTTCCAACATTCCTGTCTCTACAGACTTTAATAATCATTAAGCTTGACTATATTTTCATATATATTTTATGTATATTTTAAATCACAATTCCTCTGTGACAGATTTAGCTTCAAAATATCATTAATGATATCTGGCATATACAGAGATTTAGAAAGCAAGCACAGGATATTAGGGGGCAAATTTTAAGAATGGGTCAATCTTTTAACAGCAGCATGAGGAAACTCAAATGGAAAAGTGGGCGACAAATTTTAAAACTCTACTAGTGAGCAATTTTAGAAATCTCTAAACCAAACAGTAATACTAGCCTCTCCTGTTTAAAAAATCAATGAGAGGTTTGTCACTGAACAGTCACACTGAAAAGTCCGCCTTTGCCAGACACATGTGGGCATGTGAACAGCTCTTGAAAAATCTGTTTGTGCAGAGGGGGCAATTCATTTTTATTTCTAGGACTCTGAGTGTAGAACTGTTTTCATACTCATTCACCTCTGGAATTTTTTTTTTAATGAGAACCTTGGAACATCTTTGTACTTGACAAGTAAATTGTTTCTATGTTGAAAGCAAGCAATTTAAAGAAGCCTAAGTTAAAAGACACCCCCGCCCCTCAGTACTGCAAATTCCAGAAAACAATAATGCAGACACCGTATTAGTTAGCAGTCTATCATAATGAAACACTCCCTCCAGGGGAATATCTGAAGATAAAATAAATATATCTTATAACATTTAACTATGCACAGAGCTAGAGTAGCATAATAAGGGAATAGAAAGAAGGGGAAAAAGGAAATGAAAAAGGAAATTAGAGGTTGTTTTTATCGAAGCAGCAGCATTATAGCTTTTGGGAAGAAGGAAAGGCTGCTCCTAACCAACCTTTCGTGCATGTGAACAACAACAAAAAACCAGACCCATGATTGGAGCAGTGTGGCTGCTTTCACAGGAACTGTGCTTGGCCAAACACCAAGGCTTGGATTAGGGTGAGAGGAGTGACCCGCTCAATCTAAGGGGGCGCTCACTCAGGATTAGTCAAGTGCAGGGTCGCCCCTAATAGCGAGTGTCTCCTTAAATGTTCAGTCCTCAAACATCATTCATCTCCCAGTCCAGACCTTGCCAAATGCTATCTGATAACAAACATCTATGTAATACTTTTGCAAAGCAATGACTTATAGTTTGTCTTTAAAAATTCCTAGGAAGTAGATATATAATTACCTTCATTCTACAGATGAGGAACTGAGGCTCAAGTTTAAGTGATTTACCCACTTACTCCACTAGCGAGTAGGCTATCAAGACTTGAGTGCAGGCCTTCTGACTTCACCTCTGGCATTTTTCCACAAAGCACCCCAGGCATATGCCACTCAGAACAGTCTATCCCTGAATTCCAAGGGGGCGCCTTCCAGCAGGCATCAAAGAAATTTTCAATATACAGCCTCATAAATGCAAACTAAGAACACTTTATAAGCTTCAATAAACTTATTCTCCATCAAACTATTTATCCAGTCTCTATTTAGAACGAGCACCAAGAATTATATATTTCTACAAAAAAATAATCCTTAACCTATATTTTGTAAGAATACACACTGATGTGCTTTGTATGGCTTTTGAACAAGACTTAATTATGCCCCCAAAGAGCCCATCCATATTTTCTGAATTCATGATATTACCTACAATATCAGAGTCAGACTGAAACTCAATCGATCAATTATAGTGTCATTTTTTACTACATACATTTTTAAAAATTGTTCTTTGCAAAAGTATGTTCTCAATAAAACACTGACACAGAGGTAATGTGACTCAGTGTTTTCTAACCCAATATTGTCACAAAAGGAAATGCAGGATTCTGGTTATATGTTAATGGTTTTATTACCATTTATTAACATAATGGTAAAATTATCTTAATATATTTCTATTAAAATACTGGCAAAAATTTTTAACCTAAAACCATTTATTAATTTACCACACAAAATAATAAGATATATTTTAAATTCTTGGGGAGCAGAGCTGTTCTGTGGAAAGCAATTCTTGAGTTAAAAAAAAAGGTGTGGGGTAGATTCAGTGCTTGTATTTTCCAGGTGAATTAACAGACTCTGCAAGAAGTGACCTGTCCAAGGTCACTCAGTTAGTGGCAGGGTCGGGACATGCATCTTTTGGTCCCCAATCCAGAGCTCTTTCCCTGAACCTTGCTGCCTCCTGATAACAGATTAGGAAACGTCACCTTCATTCTAAAAATAAATCAGAAATATTGCGCAATCAAATTTCTACTTTTTATTTAACACGCAGAATAACTTTCATCTACAGTTCAAGGCTTTCCCTCCCCCTCCCCTAGATTAAAGGGATACAATAGTTATAACCAAATTTCTCCGCCATATTTAGGTTTCCTATTTTGTACAGTGGGAAAAAAAACATCTATCAAAAAATGAAGATCCCAAGGAGGAATTACAAATTTTGTCACAGAGATGTTGCTTTTTCTTTTATTCCTGTGTCTGATACCTCCTCTTGTGTTATTTTCTTATAATACTGAAACTCATCAAATATGATCCATGCTCATTTTTTCCACCTGGGTGTTTCCTTGGCTGGCATTTGTTTATTCACAGAGCGGATGGGAGAAAGAGCCACCCCCACCCCCAGGCAGTGAGCAAAGGAAGCAATTGTAGCTCAGTTTTTGTAGTCAAGAAGGTGGAGTCGTTTCTGGTGCTAGGGGAGAACTGGAAAAAGAATAAGTGTGCACACAGACACCCATACACATTCATGTGTGTTCCTTCCGGGGACATTTATAGACATTATCTCATTCAATCTTCACAAGGACCTTAAGAGGTAGGTACTATTGTTTCCACAGTTTTCACATGAGCAAAATGATTTGCTCAAATGACTGTCCCAAGATCATACAACTAGTACATGACAGAACTAGGATCTGAACTGAGGCTGTCTGACTCCAAAAACCCACAGGGAGGAAATTTTCCTCCCGTCTGTTTCTGGATGTTGATTTGCTAGACCTGTCAAAAATAAAAAAGGAGTAGGAACGGTCAGATCAGTATCAGGAACAAGTAATCCCATAATGACTGAAGTCCTGTGGAAGTACTATCTTCTTGATAAAGTCTCCAGAGGACAGGTGACCACTGTGGTAAGGCAAAATTCTTTATGGAATTGATTCAAGAACAAGAAAAGCTTCTGAGAAAGGGGAAGAGAAAGAATGGGCACTAACCAGTAGGAGACTGTCTTTAAAAGGTCAAAAAGAGGATTACTTACTAGTGGGAATTATGGCTACAAAATACATTGTGACCAAATGTTGATGGTCTCACAGATGAGTTTCACAAACCTTTAGACAATTGCCTGAACCAACCTTTTGCTGTTGTTTTTAACGGCATGTGGGAGAAAGATGAACTAACCAAGTCCAGGAAGGAAAAGTGTCAGCAGCATTTTAAAAGATAAGGAAGACTGTTTACAAACTGGAGGGTCTTTGCAACACTAACTCATAGGAATGCCGTTTTTCTTCAAATTGAGGTAAAAGTTACATACCATAAATTAACCATTAACTTTTAAAAAATGTACAATTCAGTTGCATTTAGTACATTCACTGTTGAGTAACCATTACCTTTAACTAGCTCCATATTCATCACTCCCAAAGGCAAGCTGTACCCATAGTAATGCAGTTTTGCAGCAATACTGTTAGGAAAACTGGCCAAAGAAAGACAAAACTTCCAATGCTATGGCAAGACGTGAGATGTAGCTAACTGATGTACTTAAGAAAAACAAAATATTTGTTAAATCTCATTTGTTACATCTTATTTATTTGTTAAATCTTATTTAACAAATATTTTGCTGAAACATTATAATGTACTCGTATAATGTACTGTGCTAGGTGTTGAATACTGTGGTGGGGGGAGAATGTGGAAGGTAACAAAAATGAATACAATCTGGTTTTTGTCTTCAAAAGAGCTTGCAGTCTAATGAAGAACTCAGATATGGAATCAAATAGTATAGGTAAGCGGCAGAAAAGATCTAGAAAGAGAAGGGTTAAGATACCAAAGGAAGGTCATAAAAACACGATTTATTCTGTTTAGAGAAAGAAAAGTCTTGTTCATGGACCAATGATGATTTTCTCTTTAAGAATGTGAAGAACAAAAAAGTGCCAGGTACACTGCTGAAATAGGTGAGGCGATTACATGGGCATATGAACCAAATCCTCACTCCCCAGGAACATAATTAGAAAAGAACAGAGCTAGTTATGGTTTCATGTAACTATAGACCTTTCTGGTATTATGGTGTATACATCCTCTCTCAAGAAAGCAGACCAAATCCAAGAAATTAGGGGGAAGCTATGAAAGAGGGTTTGTTATACAATTATAGCTATAATGGCTCATTTGGCCATAAAAGGAATGTCAGCGTTTAAAACAAATAAAGAATGAGTAAGACAAGCAGATATGGATGCCAACAAAATAAAAAATGGGACATAAAGAGGAATATAACAGCACTGAAGATGTAAAGTATAGAATGAACGCACACTCTGAAAGGGAAGAAAATGCAGTAATGGGATACCAAGCCTCAAATTCCATCTGCCCAAGATGAAATAGCAAGTCGTGCTAAAGAAAGGTGATCTGTAAATATAAAAAAGGGTATCTTTCCAGAAGATATGCTGATATAAACTATTGAGGAGAGAAATGGTATGACAGGAAACTATCAAAGAACTCTTAAAGGAGATGTATATTTATAAAAGAATAGATAATAAATCTGAGTATTTAAAAAAATCTCTAAGAGGCTACAGGAAACAAAAGAATAAATACAATTAAATATAGTTTATATTAAATATAATATAAAATAGAAATATCCCTCAAAATGTTTTAACAAACAATGGTTCTACAATAAAAATGTTCCTGATGGTGCAGCAACTACCACTTCATAGGTTATAACTAAATATTTTTGGAGTCACTTAGCCAAGATTAGGGGAAAGGAAGAGGTGAATTATAGTTTCAAAGAAAAAACACTTATGAATCTTAATCAGAGGAAGGGAGAAAGGTGAAAAACAAATTACCCTCCTGAAAATAAAGACCTAAAAAGCAGAACTACGAAGTCAGGAGAACTGTGTATATATGGGTAAAATATACTAGAAAAGGAGAGTGAAGCAAATAAAGGGTCAGCAAAAAAACCCAAGAGAAGTCTCCTGCATTTATAAGAAAGGGAATTTTTCCATCTGCATGATGGATGAACAATTACAAATAGGTATAAAATATAAGTATGCTTGGGAATCAAACATGAGAATCAAATAAATTAATGGGGATGAAAGTGCTTGAAAAATTACAAGCCAACACACAAATGAAAGATTTTATTCCACTGAAACGTAGCAGCTGTGGGCTTTCATAGTGAGCCCAGACAAGGAGGAAGGAAGCATTTAGCAGGTTTCTGATCAGTTACCATAAAATCCAGTGACCACTAAAGGTAAGTGTGTTGAAGACTGCTGCTCAGTGACTACCATCTCTCTACTTTTCAACGCAGGCTGGACAAAACCTCTGGAAAACCTCCTTGTTTTGCAGAATCTTCAACTGGTATTTTTTTTATTGAGATATAATTCGCATACCCCTTTAAAGTGTACCATGTAGTGATTTTTACTATATTCACAAAGTTGTAAACCATACCCACTATCTAATTCCAAACATTTCATGTTATTCGTATATGCAGATCCAAAGAAAAACCCCAAGACTGAAAACCTACTTCCATGAGGGGAGGGCAGGGAAAGACTAATGAAAGAGGCTGGCCCTCACTCTGGTAGTTAATAGACTTTCTTAAGGGAGGTTTACATAGGAGGCGTATCTTGGGCAGCTGAAAGGAGAAATGGATCCCACGCCACTTGGCACATGCCAGAGAATTATACAGGGTAAAGGCAGGGACAGTCACAGGTAGTACAGGAGTGCTACCAGGAACGGAAATTAGCTGCTTTAATTTCCGGTCAGGACAACGACCTGTTCCAGGAACGAGCACATGGGAAGAGGCGAAGGAGGGGTGCTGATTTATGTCAGAATGAATGTCAATTATGATCAGTCTCTAAGGGAGGTTTGTGGAAAACAACTTCCGTCCTGGCCTGGGTCCAGCTCATGGGACACACAGCAGTCACGTCATGGGACAGCCTCCCCGCCACATCACCTCACAAAGAAACCCCAGATCCATTAGCAGTCACTCTCTTTTCATTTCCCTCTTCCCCCAGCAGCTGCCAACCAAGAATCTACTTTCTGTCTCTATGGATTTGCCTATTCTGGAAGTTTCATAAAAATGGAATCATACAATTTGTGGCCTTTTGAGTCTGGCTTCTTTCATTTAATGTAGTGTTTTCAAGGTTCTTCCATGTTGTAACATGTAACAGCACTTGGTTCCTTTTTATAGTTCCATTGAGTAGCTACTCTTTGTCTCCTCCTCCCCCCAAAAACACAAGGTCATGACTTTTCTCAGTGCTGACATGTAGCAGTGCTTCACCTCACTGGATTAAAACTTGTATGTACCGTCTACAGAGTTGTATTGATCTTTCTCGTAGAGTTACGTCAGCTTTAACAAATATTTGAGCATCACAGTACACAAACCCATGTGGCCCTAAACCACTTTGGAAAGCTGAGATAGATAGATGATCGACAAATGGAGAAATTTTCCAACTTAAAAAATGCTGAGTGGTTCTAATTTGGTTGAATGAGTTTGGATACATTCAAATTTCCATGCTAACTCTGGTATCATTTATTCATTGAACAAACATTTATGGAAGAAGTACTATGTGCCAGGTACTTTGAGGGGCTCCAATATGGAACAGATATTGCTTCTGACTTCATGAAACTAATTATCTAGTAAAGAAGAACACACATATCTATAATACAGAGTAGAAGGCGATAGCTGCTATGAGAGAGAGATGCAGATAAACTGCCACACAAGTTCAGAAAAAAAAATAGGTTGCCTGCAGTTGAGAGAGACCAAGAAAAGCTGGGAGCAGAATCCTGGCTTTCGACTTTAAGAATAAGTAGAGTCTGAACAGGTGGAAACAGGAAGCAAGAACCAGGAGGACAAAGGCACAGAATCAGAACATTCCTGGGTCTGTAAAGAAAGAAGGAAGCTTGGAAGGCTGTGGTAAAAAGAATGATGGGCCACAGGATGAAAAGCTGGCTTGGGTTAGATGGCATAGGACCTTGTATGGCATGAGGAACTTATTTTATATTGGGTAAACAGAGCTATTAAGTTTTTTGAGCAGGAAAGTAATGTGAGGAGAGCTACGCGTGGGATTAATTTGATAACCCAAGTATAAAACATGTAAAAAGGCTTGGGGAGAATAGGACAGGCGAGAGTCAGAAGGAGGGGCATGGAGAAAAGAAACATTATGAAAACAGAATTCAAGAAATGTTTCATATTCTTGTTATTAATTTGTATTCCAGGAAAGGAAATTCTATTAAGTTAATATAGAAACAAACCTTTGATTGACTGGTAACAATATCAGTCACTGGTACACAAAGGTACACAGAAAAGTACCCCAACTCTATAAAGAAGAAATCTGTGATATCAATAGCCTCTGAGAGTCCTCTTGAGGTGAATTTTTCTCTTTCGAATATTTAATCCATCATTAGGATATTCAGGGAGAGTTCTCATTTCTAGAGATTAAAGAATTCAGAACTCTTCCCACAGAACTCTGGGCTAATTGCAAAATTCTGGGCCAATTTACCCCACCTCCAATTTTACCAATAGTGAAATGGAGCCCCATAGCCAGAACTGACTTGTCCAGGAAATCATGGCTGGTCCAGGAACTCAAATCTCCTGATCTCTGCCCCTACCCCCTAATTCACATTCCACTGTGGATACTCTGGGTTGGTTAGAACTGAGGTGTCAAAACAAGTGACTCTTTCAGTTTGCTTGAGTTTAAAAAGTTGCTTTCAAATAAAAAGCAATCAAGAAAAAAATTGGTTCCATCATAAAATTGGAAATCTGTAAGGTACTGCTGTCTGGTTGGACCACTGACACACCACACACCTTGCTCACTAGGTATCATAAAACATTGAGTAAATGCAGTGAAGCAACTACTCAACTCTTTCTGGAAAATTCTGGTTATTTAGAGGAATTCCTTAGGTTTTACAGGCACTTGTGGTCTTCAAACTCCCAAACATGTTTTGGGAAGAACAACAAATATGTTTTTAATAAAATTCAATTTGGGATTTCAAGAAGTAACTGAAAATCTGCAGCTAATAGGCGTTGCAGAAATAAAGGAAAAGGGCATCAACCTCTCAACATACTGTCAGGAAAGGAGTGGTTTCTTCCAAATCTCTTTATCCTTTGCAATACGCTGCTTGCCTGTGCCAAAGAACAGCTCATCAGCAATGTTGTTTCATTTAATAGGGATGTTTTGAGAGAGGAAGAAAATTGAGGAATGTGTGCTGTGACTTTTTTTTTAAACCTCGTGTCCCAAAGCCTGTCCTAATCTTGTTGCTTTTATTTTTAAAAAGGAAACCAAATGTTTGAGATTTGCTCTTTGAGTCGACCATGTCCACTGCAGGCAGGCACATTACCTTAAGTGTATCACAAGAAGCAATATGTAGTTTCTTTCAATGTTGCCAAGACCAAAAAAAAAAAAAAAGAAGAAGAAAGAAAAGTAATAGATTCCTTTAAGGTTCTTCTATGTGTAACATATGTCACATACCGTAACAACCATAGCTATAAAACAGCATTTCCCTACCTCTGCTGAAGATTTCATCCTCCACTTCCACTAGGTGGGGGTGCCCAAGGATGTCTCACGTGTGCTTCAAGAACAGTTCCCATCGCTTCCAAGTGGAGTGCACACTTCTCCTTGCCTGATGTAAGCAGCCGCTGCCAATCCTTCCAGCCAGGCCACCACGGTCAGCATTTGTTGCAGCCACTGATGTGTGTGAGGAGGCCTCCAAAGCCTGAAGTACACCTTCAGGGGCACCAGAAGTGTGATGGGTCTCGGTGCCACCACTGAATCCCCTGGCACCAATATTCATGCCACAATTAAGCTGCATTGTCTGCATCTTGAAATGATTAGTAAAACACCGCTCCTTTAGCTTTTACTAGGTCTTACATTACAGCTGCTCTGGGGCCACAGACTGGAAGGACAGAGTAGGTAGGTGTTCAACAGCTATTTGTTGAGAGAATGAATGAGTCTGCTAGGCTGGGCTGCCAACAGTCTGAATGGCAGACACCATGAGACACTCAGACATGTTCAAATTCATCTACTCCTCTGATGCAACCTCTGTGCCTTGGTTCTTTCTTCCATTGGGATTACTTCTTTCCTGGAGGCGACTAGTTGTCTTGTAAATAGAATTCCAGAAGGCCCACCCCAACCAGGCATGCCCAGATAGGCCTGAATCCTGGGGACAATAAAACTGAGGTGCAAGCCACAGTGTGAGATACAGATGGTGTATTACAGAAATGTATACTTGAAACCTATGCAGTGTTACTAACCATTGTCACCCCAATAAATAAAAAAAACCTGAGGTGCAAGCATTACTACATAGTCTTTATCTTAGAAAAAGTAAAAACAAAATTGACATAATTATACAAATAATTCAAGTTTTTGTTTTTTCAGTTAATTCTCATTAAGAGTTACAAATTGGTAACCTGTGGCCAAATCTGGCCAGATGATTTTCTTAAGCCGACATGATTTAAAAACATTGTATTAGAACATGTCTTAGATGAGCGGTTTTCAACATGAACATCAGAATCGAGCTGGTTAAAACTGGAGGGCTTGTTAAAACTCAGATTGCTGGGCTCCGCCCCCGAGTTTCTCATTCAGCAGATCTGGGTTGGGTCCTACCAGTGCTTTGGGGTTCTGTAGTTTTCTCAGACCCCACCACCAGACCCCATCATATTACATCTGGCCTGCTTTACTCATTTGCATTACCTGCCTTGCCTTTGAGTTTGAAAGCTCTCAACATTTCTGGTGAAAACCCCTTTTCAGCTTGACTCATGGAGATGATTGTATCACCCACTTTTTTTTATTCAAGTAAAACAGATAAACAGAATTGTACATACATCTGAAGTGTACGGCTCATTGAATTTTCACAAACTGAACACACACATCTAACCAGCACCCAGAGCAAGAAACAGATCACCAGCCCCCAGAAATCCCCCTCATGCCCTTTCCACAACTTTAGCCCCAAGGGTAACCACTATTCATCTTCCAACAACACAGATCTTTTTTACCTGTTTTTGTAATTTATACAAATGGACTCATACACTATGCCCTACGTTGTGTGTGGCTTCTTTTGATCAACATTATGTTTGAGATTCATTCACACTGTTGTGTACAGTTGTAGTTTCTTCATCTTCATTTTTATACAGTATTCTATTGTGTGATCATTCTACAATTTATCCATTCTGCTAGTGATGGGCATTTTGGTCATTTATATCTTGAGACGATTAGAAAAAGTGCTGCTACAAACATTCTCAAATATGTCTTTCACTGCACATACACATGCATTTCTGTTAAGTACACACCTAGGGGGAGAATGGCTGAATCACAGGGTATGTGTATGTTCAGCTTTGGGAGATAATGCCAAACAGTTTTACAAAGTGGTTGTACCAATACCCCCGCTAGAAGTGCACAGAAGTTCCCGTTTCTCCACATGCTCACCAAGACTTCACATTTCACTTTCCACTTTAAAGAAAGGTAGACTTCCCTGGATTTAAATCATCAGTGTCTTCATTTGATTTTCATACATCTTGAGTTCACCACACAACTTCTATCACTTTAAGCCTTGCAGCATTAATCTTTGATAAATGATTGGGCATCACAAAAATCTGTACACAGATACCTTAAATGAGTGAGTTTGCTGTCTAAGGGAACTTCCCTCCAGCCAAGTATTATCTACTGTTTGTAGATACCACAGAGTAGGTATATTCTGTATGGGGAGATAGGATTATTCTCTGTTTGTAGCTGTATCTAAAGGTATAACCAACAGTACTTCACATTTGGTGACTGGCAGCTGCTCTTTGTAGTAACTCTGTCACAGGAAAGAACGCTGCCATTTGCTGGCCAAAGGCTAACTCTAACTATTAGTAACAAGTTTCTCATATCATACAACCCCTTACTTTGCTGTAAGCTCATCCTTCAAAAATACTGAGACCAACCATCTATAAGGACACTTTTTGTGGTCTCATCAAGGACTAACTAGCTAGGAAACCAGTCTCAGGTCCCTGGGACCTTCTTTTTTTGTCTAGGCTGATTTTCTCCCCAGAATCTCTCGTAACCATGTGTTATAAATAAACATTTTATGTAATTGTTTAATTGAATAGGAAATGGCCTTAGCAGAATCAGTCTTTTGTTATTTCACTATATTTAATGTTTATTTCTTTTCTTTGCTTGCCTACTTTGAGTGATTTCTGGCTTTGATACATTGCATCTTAAATTTTGCTGGTTCACCTGGGCAATTATAATATTTACACTTGTTTCCTCTTAATACAGAGGGTGACAAAAAATGTATACACACTTTAATAAAGGAAAACAACATATTAAAGTTGTAATACTCAATATATACCGATAACAAAAGATAAATACAAT
The DNA here is from genome assembly GCF_004115265.2 of Rhinolophus ferrumequinum. Classification (NCBI taxonomy): domain Eukaryota; kingdom Metazoa; phylum Chordata; class Mammalia; order Chiroptera; family Rhinolophidae; genus Rhinolophus; species Rhinolophus ferrumequinum. Next base: position 26,066,878 of record NC_046296.1, on the reverse strand, counting down.
TCATGTGTATGCATTTTTTTGGCACCCTTGGTATTTAATTGCTTAACAATGCAACATAACATTTAACCAGAAGCTAGATAAGTGGTAAATCATTGTTTTTGATGATTTTATTTTTTAAAAGAATAACAATTTTTTAAAAAAAAGATACGTTCTCATTTTAAAAACTCAAGCAATTAAGGAAAGCATAACAAATAAAGCAAAAATTACTCCTTCTTATTACTCAGAATATAACCATTGCTGACCTTAGGTGAATATTATCCCAGACATCTCTCTATGCCTATCTAGAGATAAAAGTTCAGACGAAAAGATAAATAGCAATATTATAAAAACTGGATCATACAACAGCTAGCGGTTAATAACAAATTATTAGAGTTAATTTCAATTTAACAAAAGAAGAGCAAACTGAATGATGTGGAATAGCTGAACTTCAGATACATTTTTCATCACATTTTAGGCATATTTTAGAGATTGCGATAATGTATGCTTAGACCTGTCTCAGGCCTGATCTCTAACTCTTGGCTAAACCTAGAAGAATTTCTTACTTTTTTTTTTAATTTTTATTGGGGAATATTGGGGAACAGTGTGTTTCTCCAAGGCCCATCAGCTCCAAGTCATTGTCCTTTGATCTAGTTGTGGAGGGTGCAGCTCAGCAACAAGTCCAGTCGCTGTTTTCAATCTTTAGTTGCAGGGGGAGCAGCCCACCATCCCATGTGGGAATCGAACTGGCAACCTTCTTGAGAGCTCGCGCTCTAACCAACTGAGCCATCTGGCCTCCCCAAGGAATTTCTTGATTACATGTCCAGCAATACTAGTCTCCTTAATCTCTAATAGTTCATCTTATTGTAATGTGTGTTATTGCCAGTAGCTTGTTATTCTTTCTGCAAAACAGTAAAATGGAAAGAACGAAACAAGGGAAGGAAGGAAGGGAGAGAAGGAGGGAGGGAGGGAGGGAGGGAGTGAGGGAGGGAGGGAGAGAAGCAGGAAGGGAAGCAGGAAGGGAATGGAGGGAGGGAGAAAGGAGGGTTTCTATTTCAATGTCTACATTCCAGTTTATCGTTTCAGTGGTCCTCTGAATTAAAGTGTCAGGTAACTTACAGATGATCCTTACTGAGTAGAGACACCTAGTGTTTTGTTAAACAGATCTGGCCCTCCTACCTTATTATGGAATAGGTCCAAAAGACCCTTATGGTATGGTCACACCAGCGTTTATGGTGCCCTGCTTGATTCACATACTCTCACTAATAAAGTAGGTTGTACTAAAATCTAGTCTTGTTCAATCTATTTTTTACAGCCTGTTATTGCTATGAGGCTTCTTTTTTTAATCTAAAAAATTATAATGAGATTATCTTTAGAACATCAACATAAAACCTCAGAGCAGTGGTAACTAACAAAAAAGACCCACACAAGATGACATAAAAACGTTAATGATTGTTTATTGTGTCCTCTGCACAACGCCGCAGACTATGCATGACCTTGTAGAATGTGTGCAATGTACCAAGCAGCACCAGGGAAACTAAATACTCAAGCCTTGCATTACCAACACAGAACACAATGCTATCAGTTGCATCTCATTAACTAGACTGTAAAGAATCTAAGAATGATATAATTGAAAATGAACTGAAAATTTAATAAGAAAGGTCAGCATGAACAGGGGAATGGGAGAAAGGGAACTAACATTTCTTGAGCTTCTATTTTTATGCTAACTAGGTTATTTACATCCTTTCAATCCTCAAACAACCCAGTGGCATTGGTATTGGTTTTTTTGTTTTGCTTTTTGCAATGATTAATATTTTTATTCTTCCATTGGCCTTTTTAAGAAAAAGATCCAAGGAGAAATCCCACTTTAGTGAAAAGACTTGTTTAAACCAAAGATACTCCTTTTAATTGAGAAAAGTTTTAATTAGTACAAAAGGCTAATTCAGAAGAAACTGATTAGGTATCACAATAGTTTCATTGCATTCCTTAGAGAAACTCCTTGAAAGCCAGATTCAAGCTGACTTTTTATTGAACAGCTTCACATCCTAGAGAAGCAGCTGCAGAGCTGACCTCTTGTTCAGAAATGTTGCTTTCGATGTTCACATTTGAGCAAATGTGGTATTGTTTGTATTTCATGCTACAGGTGAGTTAACAAGGACCCATGCACTGATGTTGTGATGGGCTAGAATTTGAAACCAGATCTGCCCAACTCCAGTACTTTTACTCCTGAGCTGTTCTCCCTTCATGCAAGTTGTTATCCCAACAAAATTTCAAGCCACACACTAAATGAAGCTCGGTGCAAGAGTGTGTGCAGCCTGATACATGGCTCCCCTATTTGATCATTGCTCAGAGCATCAGACCCAACTATTTCAGTAAGGTCGTCAGTGTTCTCTCAGAGTCAAACCTAACACTAAATGGATGTGGTTACTGCCTGTCCTTGCCACCTGATGTTGCCAGGGAGATGGAAGAACAGCTGCTGCTGGAAAAACTTATTAATTCCTTTGAATAGTTTGTGACACTGTCTAAACTTTAGCTTCTAAAGAGATCTATAGGTACTGCAATTAAAATACACACACACACACACACACACACATGCATATATATATATATCACGATATACCTGGAAACAAGAGAACAGGTTTTTACGAAAATTATTTTGTTGGTATTACATAGACTTCTCAAATAATGTATATGAGATTTAACCCCAAGTTCTGAATACGTGCACGACAGTTCATGGCATTTAGAGACAGAGTTCTATTTGAAAAGTCACGCGCACATTTGAGCAACTTGATATCAAGTGATTTTATTAGGGAGATTACATCATAGACCTTGTGATACTAAAAGCATTTTTTTAAAGTCATGAGCTGCTCAAAAGTAAAAACTGATTCTCTGTGTGATATTTTTATATTTCTTACAATTTAAATGCCATGGAAAATGAAGTTTAAAATGTACTCACTATTGACCACTCTTTGTTTAAAAATCTCTCTTAAAAAATACTTGGGTAGAAATCACATAACTCATAAGGAACAGACTGTAGTCTTGATTAAAGTGTAACGAGCCACTTGATTCCAGGAACAACTTCTGTACATCACGTTCCAAAAAAAAAAAAAAAAACCCATACAAAACATTAATTACTCTAATCTTTAGTCACAATATGTTCCAGGTGTATGAATGGTGAGGGTACGAAGAGATGGTGGAGAGGGAGTTATTTCTTATTTTATTTTATAACTGGAGAAACTGAGAGAAGGTGAGCCATTGAAGTCTTCATGCTTTTTTTTTTTTTTTTAACACACTTCTGTCTGCATTCACTTTTTCTCTGAGCAGGATACTTACACTTTATTGATTCAAATTAAGGAAGCAGTGCCTTCCTCCTTGTTTCTAATCTGCTCTAATCTGAAAGGGGCAGTAGCTAGCAGCCATCTCCTCTTGCTCCCTCACTGGCCTTCTTTTATGTTGGCCTGTGGTGGGAAACAGTACTTCATTCTGTTGCCAGAAAACAGGTTCTTGGAGTTCATCACAGGAAAGAATTCAAGGACACACAGAAAAATCCAAGAAGGCAGTAGATTTATTTGAAAAGGATAGTACACTCTCAAGATAGTGAGAGTGGACAGGCTTGGAGAACACCAGCTGCCCTGGAGAGAAGTGGAGTTTGGAAATTTATTACACTATTAAAGGGTGGAATATTCAGGACTTAAGGGTGGCATTGTAGATATTCTTAGGCGGGTCCTTGCTGACCACTGCTTCCCGTGGGGAGGGGGCGTTTTTGTCCTTATTTGGTTCTCTCGTAATTGTCTTGGTGACATGGGAGAGGTGGAGATTTTTCTTCGCTGCCATGTTAATAATATTATAATCCATTATAATCAGCTGAAGTTCACTTTAAAGGGCAAGATGGCATGCTGGCTCCTCACTCAGCTGCCGAAATTCAGTTCTGGCTGGATTGCAGTGACACTTTCTCTTTATCTGCTGACCTCACCTCCCCCTTCCTTTTCTCCCCCTTCCTCTGTGTCCCTATTCTTCCTGCCTATGGCAACAATTCTTTCTTTGGCTTTTATTTACTATAATACTTAATTTACTTACTGAATTAAAACTCAGAACATAACTTCCCTAATGTTACTGCCATCAAAACAATTGGGTACCATTCTATGAATAATTATGTTCTTCCATTGCTATATTTTTCAGATTTCTCTCAATGTTGGGATGAAACACATTAGTCAGACCAAGGCACACAGGATTCAGACTCACCCAGGAAAGCTTTTGAGTCTCTTACATACTGAAGTACATAATTAAGTTGTAGTTGCTTTATAAAAATATAAGAAACAAAGAAAGCAGATTACATCCTAAAGAGAAATTAATTTACTATCACACTCTAAAGAGATATTAATTTACAATTACATTTTTCTAAGCATAGGACTTCCAATTATTTTCCCCTGTAAGAAGTCTTCTGTATGATTCTCCCCTTTTGGCTCCACAGCCTGCAGAGCCCAGAGAAAACCTTCTGATTATAGAAACTGTCCACATAGTGAGATTCAGGGCCCCTCTTTCCCCTACCCACTCCAACCTCCTCCTGCACAAATAGTTTCACCATCTGCCTATAACACTGCCTGAAATTCCATCATTAAATACATTCCTTCTGATTAAATATGTACTCACTTACTTTAAAAATCATAATCACCTAATTGAACATTCCCATAAACCTAACACAACTAGTTATATTGTTTTAACTATCGATGATTTCAATGCTTCTGCAGATATTTTTATTCATATAGAGAGCATATTTAGTTTTGGTTGTTCATTCCTATTGTTTAATATATCCATATACCAATACAAAGCATACATTTATCACATTATTTTTACTGTCAATGTGCTCTACTTTGAGAATTTACAAAGAATAAGAAATTTGAATTGTTTCAAATTTTGTTTTCATAAATATTTCTGTCTTTAAGCATTACTGTATATATTGGCTTGATTCTGACATTTTAAGATTATTTTCTTAAATAACTTTAAATTCCCCAAAACAGAAATCCTGAGTTAAAGATAGCAATACTTTAACATATCATTTCATATTTCTAATATGGTTACACCTACTCCATTGAAAGACTGTATCAATTTGCAGTGCTACCAGCGACATATTAGTGCCAGTCTCTCTACACTGTTGGTTGTTTACTATCATTTTTAATTCAAAAACATGTACATAGTGTTAATGTATATAGGCAGAACTCATAATTGTTGATTTTATGTTTATTTTTCACTGAACAAGGTAATGATTTATCAACTGTGTTATTATAGTCCTTCCATCTGGAAAATCTGGAGTTTAGAGATTCATCTTATAGCTCTGCATTAAGATCATGCAGCAAGGAAGTGAGAAAATTAATTTGAATTTAGGTTTGTCTGACCTCAAGTCATTCCACCATAAGAAGAGGGCAGTTGGGCTGGAGGGTTGTGAGGGAGCTGGTCATAAAAACAGAAATATTCTTTGTATATCTTATAAATTAAATTGTTTTAATATTATATGAGGTTCACGGCAAAACATATATATACAGAAAAGTATATGGGTATAATTATAAAGTGAGCTCTGATTATGAAATAGAACATTGCTACTGTCTTAGAAGTTCTCTGTGTGTCCTGTACTCTCTTCCAGAAGTAACCGACATCCTGTCTTTTGTGATTTTCTTTCTTTGCTTTTCATAACTTTACTCTTTATTTATGTCTCCCTAAATTACATATTAGTTAGGTTTTATCTGTTTTTGAACATGCAAATGGAATCATACTGTCTGTATTCTTATGGCTTGCTTCTTTCACTCAACGTTATGTTTATAAAATTCATCTATATTGTTACATGTAGCTGTAGTTTGTTGATTTTTATTTCTGTATAGTGTACTAGTTTTGTATGCTGTGCAACAAATCACCAAAAATTTGGTGGCTCACACCCTCACACATTTTTTCAGCTTTAAAACTCATGGCAGCTTGCTTCTACAAGGCCAGCAGGAAAGAAGAGTCTGCTTATATATATATATATATATATATATATATATATACACACACACACACACACACACATATATACACATACGTATATATATATACACAGACATACGTATATATTTATATACATATATATGCATAAATATATGGGGAGAGAAACACATATACACAAAATCGGGGGTGTGATATCCCATTACCTTTGCCATATAACATAACCTAACCCAGAGAGTAACATCTCATGATCTTTGTCACATTCTATTTATTAGAAGTAAGTCATAGGTTCTGTTTGCATTCAAGGAGAGGAGATTATATAGAGAGTAACAACAGGGGCAGAAACCATAGGGGACCTATTTAAAATTCTACTTATTACAATAGTAATTTAGTATTTCATTACATTATTGTATAAGTCACAATTGTAGCTTGTCATCCAGCCTACCATGGATAGACATCTAGATTATTTCTAGTTTGGGGCTGTGATGGTTAATTTTATGTGTTAACTTCACTGGGCCATGGTGCCCTGATAGTTGAATGTTTCTGTGTGGGTGTTTTTGGATGAGATTTAAAGTTAAATTGACAGATTTTCAGTAAAGCAGATTGCCCTCCATCATGTGGTAGATCTCGGCCAATCAGTTGAAAACGTGAATAGAACAAAAGACTGACCTCCCCTGAGCAAGAGGCAATTTGGTCAGCAGGTTGCCCTTGGACTTCGTCTGCAATATTGGCTCTTCCTCGTTCACCAGCAGTCTGCCTTTGACTCAAACTGCAGTTCTGTTCTGAGTGTCCAGCCTGCTGGCCTCCTCCATCAGATTCTGGACTCTTCAAGCCTTCACAATGGCATGTGCCAATTCCTTAAAATAAACAAACAAACAAACAAACAAACAAACAAATAAATAAATAAATAAATTATATATATATATATATATTTGATGAAAGGGCTATAACAACAAAAATATGCACATAGTGTTAATGTATATTAGCATTACCTTGTTCAGTGAAAAACTAAATATAAAATCAACAATTATGAGTTCTAGCTATATACATTAACACTATGTACATATTTTTTAATTAACAATGATAGTAATCAACCAACAGTGTAGAGAGACTGGCATTAATATGTTGCTGGTAACACTGCAAATTGATACAGTCTTTTATATTAGAAATATGAAACATCAATGTCTCACACCTGTGTTCCTGTAGACAGGTGGAGGTGTCTTGATGAATGGCATCTATTATTGTTGTTTCGTGTTTCTGTGTACTGTTGCAAGACTGTCTGAGCTTGAATTAGAGCAACAAACAAACATTAAATTTTTGTTAAACTTGGCAAGAGCAGAAGTGAAATCAGGGATATGTTAGTCCAAGTTTATGGGGATAATGCCATGAAGAAAACACCAGTGTACAAATGGATGAAAGAGGGGATAGAATGCATCACTGATGAAGAGAGGTCACGGTGGCCAGTAACAAGCAGAATTGATGAAAATGTTGCAAAAATTCATCGAATTATGTGTCAAAATCATCCGCTGACTGTGAGAAGCACAGCATACCAAGTAAACATCAATAGGAAAATCTTAACTGAAATCTTGGCATGAGAAAGGTGTAAGCAAAAATGGTCCTGAAGGAGCTCACCAATGAACAAAAGCACAGGAGAGTCAATTGCCAAGACCTTTTGGAGAGGAAAGATGATGTTTTGGGCTGTATTATCACTGGTAATGAAACATAGGTGTACCAATACGACCCTGAAACAAAGCGTCAAAGTGCACAGTGGAACTCAGCCAATTCTCCACGACCAAAAAATTCCACAGGTCCAAATCAAGAGTCAAAACAATGTTGCTAACCTTTTTTGATTTCAGAGGAATTATTCATTATGAATGTGTACCAACTGGACAAACAGTTAACCAGGTTTACTATTTGGAAGTGCTGAAAAGGCTGCATGAAAACATTAAATGACCTGAACTTTTCGCCAACAATTCATGGCTCTTCCATCACGACAATGCACCAGCTCACACGGCACAGTCTGTGAGGGAGTTTTTAACCAGTAAACAAATAACTGTATTGGAACACCCTCCCTACTCACCTGATCTGGCCCCCAATGTCTTCTTTCTTTACCCAAAGATAAAGGAAATATTGAAAGGAAGACATTTTGATGACATTCAGGACATCAAGAGTAATACGATGACAGCTCTGATGGCCATTCCAGAAGGAGTTCCAAAATTGCTTTGAGGGGTGGACTAGGCACTGGCATTGGTGCATAGCTTCCCAAGGGGAGTACTTCGAAGGTGACCATAGTGATATTCAGCAATGATGTCTGTAGCAGCTTTTCTAGGATGAGTTTGCGAACTTAATTGTCAGATCTGTATTGGTTAAGACACACTAACCTATTATAAAATATAAACCCCAACTGTAATGGCTCTGAAGAAGTTTATTTCTCTCTCAGCAGTCCAGGTTGGTGCGGGGAATGAAGAAACTAGAGGAGAAGGCTCTCTTTTACACAGTCATTCAGGAACCTGAATGGATTATAGTTCTGAACTCCTTAACATGTGGCTGCCAAGATTGCCAGGAGCATCACCATACAGTTGACTAGATAGATCACTTATCTATTCCTGTACAACAAACTTAGCAGCTTAAAACAACAATTTAACATATATTATTTCATAGTTTCGGTGGGTTAAGTATTTGGAAGCAGCTTAGTTGAATAATTATGGCTTGGTTTTCAGAATTTGCAGTCAGGTGTCTGTAGGAGTTCCAGTCATATGAAGGCTCTATTCAGGCTGAAGTACTTCTGATGTGGCTCATTTAGTGCTGGCTATGGACAGGTGGCCTCAGTTCCTTGCCACACAGACCTATCTACAGGGTTGTTTAAATGTTCTCATGACATGGCATCTAGCTTGCTTCAGAGAAAGTGTTTTTGTGACCTAGACTTGGAAATCACATTCCATATTTTCTGCAATATCTTATTAGTTATATAGGTCATCTATATTCAGTGGAGGAATTGATTACGTAGGGTCATATATGCTAGAAGTCAAGCATCATTGGGGTCCATTTTGGAGGTAGGCTATCATCCTAGAGAAGCATGTATCGGAGGATTTTATGGGCCTAGGAGGCTTTTACTCACATGACCATATGTAAAAGCAAGAAAAAAAAGGACATGTAGTATAGCTGGCCAGCCATGTGCTTTTTATTATAGTGGAAAAAAGGGGGGGGGGAGGAATTTAGATGCACATCTGGCAGCCTCTGCTACAACTGGGAAAATGAATTAGGAAGAGAAAATATTCAAGAGATGAGTAACTAAAATAAAACAACAAAACTTGATCTTAGTGAGCAAATTTCCAACTATGTGGCTCATGCCAACATAATGTTTAAAATTAATTTTTCTTATTTCATGAAACTGTTCTTGCCAATATCATCTCATAGGCAAACATTTTAAAATCCCAACAGGTTGTCTGAAAAGCCAACATCCTAGTCTTGGCCTTAACAAATATTTTTCCACTTATTTTAAGTAACTGACTTTAAAAAAAATAGTATAAAAATTACTAACGTTTATTAGTGAAACCCAAGACACATACACAACAGGGAAAATATAATTTGTCTGCACATTACTAACTAGAAACCTAGTCATTAAACAGCAAAATATCCTACCCCTTTTTTGAGAATTTCCCTTGAAGAAATGTTTCCTATGCACTGATTTAGGTCACAAATCAGACAATTCGCATTATATTTCCTGTAAAAAATAGTAAAACCTCAGAAGATTAAGTAGTCAATCAAAAGGAGTTTTCAATTAGTTTTGCTTAAAGAAGAGATCATCTCTTAGTTGTAACCTGAACTTCAAGTGGGGAAAATTTTCTTCCTAATTTGTCCCAAACATTCTGTCTTTGTATTATATTTTGCATCAATGAACTGGAATTCAGAATGTTTTTGCTTTGTACTAAACATTTAACAACTCAGAACTAGTTTTGCCCATATCTCCACTGAGGATAGTATATATTCATTTGTTTTTTTAAATAAGCTTGCTTGACTATATACTTGGAATGACAGAAGTAGTACTTTGTAAAACTTCTATATTCTCTGAATTGTTGCATGCTGCCTTGTTACTATAACAATTTAAGGAGACAGTGGACCCATTTCAGGGTCTGTCAGTACTTTATAATGGGGAAAAAAGAAAAATGATAAAAATGGAATTTTTCAGAAGGCAGAGCTAGAGACCACAGAGGACAGTGAGCAAAAGGAGCTTCTCAAAAATCAGGGTTTAATCAGTAACATTCCTTAACCACAGGTAGGGGGCCCTCAAAAGCTCTCCCCAGCAGGATTTCAGCATTTCTACAGACCGTTGTTTGCTGTGTATTTGTCATTTTTCCCAAAGAGCATTTATTACAATTATCCTGTTCCTGTACCACCATTACATATTGAGTGGAAGGAAGGTTTTATTTTACTTCACAGATACAGGTAGGATCTAGAGAAGCAGCATCAGGATTTGAAACTACCACATCTTCCTCAAAGGTCTCAGATTACATACTTGATGCCATAATTACAGTGAATTTTGAGGCTTTCTTCCTTGGGGAATGAGTGAGTATATTTTGCATGTCAGAAACAGAGTGAATCAAATATTTGATGACAACCAGGGGAATAGCCATTAAGACTGTTCTCCAGGGATATGATACAATTGTACTTTCCTGCCCCTCAAAGTCAGACAGGGGCGATAATTTACTTCGGCCAATGAAATGTGAATATAAATGATATGTGTCACTTGCAGGCAAATCCTTCAAGAGCAGGTATGTTACTTTTCTATTCTACTGTAGTGAAATCAGAAGCACATGTTGAGAGGGAACCTCTTTGAGCCTTGGTCCCTGAGTCATTAAGATAAACAGAGACCCTCTGGCTGATTTGGGTTCTGCATGTAGAGTGAGCAAGAAATAAATATCTTTATGATCCAGCCTCTGAGATAAGAGTGCTGTTTGTTACTACAATAAAAAGCAGCCTACCCATATTGATACAAGCACAGAATTTCTTAATTCATTGAAACCACATCCTTTACAAGGTGACTTCACAAGTAAGATCAGTTTTAACTAACCTAAGATAGAGTTGCAGTTTATTTTTAGTGAACCTAATTGCATTTCCTAATAGTATCTGAAATTGCTTGCCAAACATTCTGTCACTGATAGAGCCAATAATCTAATCTCTAGTCACGTATACTTGGCTATTTCATTATAGAATTAGGCTACAATCTGCCATACAGTGTGGGACGAATGGCAATTATCTGGTGAATATTGTCAGGTTAGGTGGCTAATATGGATATTCAGACTTTAAACATTTTCCCCACAATGTAGCAATTTTTGTCTCTCCCTTAGAATTATCCTAAGACAGCAGTTGCAATTTTTATTGTAATTTACCTCTCTAGGAAAAGTCGATGGGAACAGAACTGACGTGGGGAGCAGAGTGAATCTCCAGCAGAATTTTGTAAAGATAAAGGACGCTCTTGTTTCAGCAATTTCAGTATATATATAATATACTATTATATTTCTGTATAATATTTTTGCAAAATCTCTATTCTTATTTTTAAAGGAATTATTACATTTATTTGTGCTTTCAATGTGTGTTGAACCACACAGCTTCTCAAAATAGGGATAAAATCAGTTAAGGCGAGACTGCAATAATTGAAGGAAGAGGAGACTTTTTCCTTCCTTGTAGAATGTGGCTATGAGCAGCGCCTCATCATTTAATTGACAAGAGTTTTCACAAAGAAAGGAGACCAGGAACTGTTCGGCACAAGAGGGAGGCCACAAGGGACCCCTTTGTGGCAGAAAAGCAGAGTGGAAGAAAAGTACTGCAATCATGAGGGTCTCAAGCAAAGTTTACCTTTTTCCCTGTCAAAAAAATATAACTGCTGAGCTTGTGATATGTGGGTTTCAGGGTAAGCAAGAGAGGTTCTGTAATTTTCGAGAAACCTCTAGATTCTTACGGTGGACCCACCAGTGGTTGGAAGGTATGCTGTGACTCCAGGTGGAGTGACCATAAAACGAATGAAGCGTGAGCTTCAGGCCTCTCACGTGCACAGGCCTCCTCCAAGGTCCTGTGAAGGGACTTAGCGATTCTGTATTTTTAATTTTTAAAGGGGTGTCCCCTCTATGATACAAGCTTCAGGCCTATGATCCTGTATCTGCTTCTGTTTGGAGGTGGCAAGCTGGCATGGACAGCACTGTCACATTTTCAGGCCTGAGAGCCAGGTGCAGGACACTCACAAATGGGAAATTAATCTTTCCCTGGGGAAAGAGGGCTTGAAAGCAGGACCGGCTAAATAACTGTAGGGCCTGGAACAAAATGAAAGTGCTGGGCTTTTTGTTCAAAAAGCAAGAAATGTGTGTTGTTAAAGGGACTAAAATAGAAATCTTTTTCCTTCTACTTTCTCTCAACCTGTCATGGTATCTAAAATTGGCTATTTAACGCAGAGTTCCTTCTGGCTTGGGGATCCTGGTGTGGTGAGTGAGACCCTCAATCAGGGGAGGGGTGGCCCCTCCACCAGCCACTAGACCAATGCACTGTGAAGAAGTCTCCCCTTCTATCCGTCTGCTGGCCCAACCCACAGTGGACAAGACACCCCCAGATGCACTAGATTCCTGGATCGAGGGCAGGCTAGAGGCTCATTCTGCCAAGTCCTGTCCAACATGCTGTGGCACCATCAGTCCAGGGTGGAGATGACACTGCCCATGCTCTCCTGACCCCAATCTCCCTATGCACAAACTCAGGTCCCCACGGGGGCAAAGGACAGCAGCCACTGCTTGCGGGGCAGTGGGGGGAGGCTACATGGGCTCTGGGAACCAGGGAACAGGGCGGTGGGCAGTGGAGGGGGGAGGCTGGGACGGCGCATGAGCCAAGGCTCCAGGCCCCAGGCGCGTGCTTCACTGCCCCATCAGGCTTCACTTCAGTTACAAAAAACGAATTTGAAAAAGAAAATATTAAGAACTCAAGATGATCATCGCAAAACATTAAACCCTACACATGGAGCCCCTGTGAGGCTGTACCCATGAAAGTCGTCCTGCTTGAGAGCTGAATATGCCATCCTGAGTTGAAGTCGACATCGGTTATTACATATCAGCTGATACAACTCTGTTCCAGGAAAGCTTGATTACGTCTCAACTCAGAGGATTTAAACATGAAAAGGATTTATTTTCCTCCAATTCTTGCTTTTAACAGAGCTCTGTGGAATATCCCCTTCCTGCCCCTAACAACTTCTAGAACTTCTAGGAAAGTTAGATTCCTGACTTTCAGATTCGGGAACTACTACTCATGTTGGGTATTACAACTCTGTGTAAAGACTTGAATCTCTTTCTTAACTGAAATGTCATTTCCCCTCCTCCCAGGGCAGAAATGACCTGGGGGCCTGATTACTGAAGAGCCTAGTTCTGAGATGTCTCTCCTCCTTCCCTCTCCCAAAGCTGCAATTTGCAGGACTGGCAAGTGACCAGGACAAGGGTCTCTTCCTCTCTCAGTGGGTTGTCACTTCTCTCTCGTCAACACTGTGGTTCTGAAGATGCCCTCTGTGTGACAGTTGCCCAAATTCAGCCTTCCTTCCTTGGGTGCATGTGTGAGTTCTGCAGAGGCAAGATCTGCCCACTGCTGGAATCCCTGAAATGAAAGACGCTACCCCAGCTCCACTTCTCTACAGACAGCCGCCACTCAGCCTCTGAGTGGTGCATCTCACAGCCTCTTATCACCGGGCTTCCGATTGGGCTCTTCCTATTGGCCACTTAGCATGAGGTGGGAGGACAAGTCTCCTCCTTCTCCCTCAAGGGAGGATGAACAACAAGCCTGGTAGTCTCCTTCCTCCTAGAATCTTCCTAACGTAGCCCAAGTGTGGGATGGGTGGGTGAGGTCATGACTGGGGATAAATCAGTTGGTTCAGATCGTTTTCAGGAATCTTGGAAAAGGTGTGTTGTCCGCATAGCTGGTAGCTTCTCATAATGTATGGTATTAACCCAAGGTTCAGGGCAGGATGGAGATGCTGGGAGTTGCCTTGAATGGAGGCACTACGGACCAAATCAGGACAAGTAGCCCCAAACCAAGGCACTAAGTCCCAGCGCCTGGGCAGAGACTAGAGGCTGGTGGAGAAGTCAGGATCTTCAGAGAACACAGAGAAGTTGGTGACTGAGGAGAGTGAGGAGACTACAAAGGAGGATGGATGCCTTTCTCCACAGGCATTTTTCCGCAGCCCTTGGCCCACTTATGTGAGCGGGATCAGTAAATTAAAAGCAGACAATCTGAACATTTGACATGACAATTATATTTGCACACTGAGGAAGGTAAGAAAGAATGCATTCATCACTCTTCCCAGATTGTAGCTAATAAGTTAGGCATTTCTGGTTTGAGTCAATGCTAGCCTATATAAGAACCACATAAAACAGTGAAAATAGTATATAATTGTAGAAAGCTTCATCCATGTATCAAAAAATATTTGCTGAGTTTCTTCAAGGTGCCAGACCTATTTATGTACTCTGGGGATTCAGCAGTGATTTGACAAACCGGCTCTTGATACCCTGAAGCTCACCTTCATCTTCTGATACGGCTTTTTATGTGTGAAACATGATCATCTACATAATTTATGTGATTATTAGACGATATATTTTTGAGTAAGGGGTATACTTTATTCATGTCTGTGTTCCTAGCACCCAATATCCTGACTGACACTAGAAGGTACTCAAAAAATATCTGTTGACTGAATAAATGAATTCATTTGCAGTGAGAATAGCATAGCTTGAGAAATTCATCCAAAATGAATATATTATTATTTAGTATGACTAAAACTTCATGAAACCAAAATGCATCTCAATGTAACACCAAAGGAGTATTTTGATTAATGAAGCTATGTAGAAAAATAGCTTTATAAAGAATATATTCAGAGATTAGTCAAGAATTATTTTTTTTTCTTCCATCATGGCTATTCATCTGTGCTAACAATTTGCTCCTAGAAGTTATTTTTAAAAATGGAATCTTTAAGTAGTAGATGAAATCCAACTGGCTTCCAATGAAACAGGGGGTGGGGGAAGGGGACACAGATGCCACATCTCCAGGGAATTCTGTGACCTCGGTGATAACCAACTAAAATTCCTAGATTTTTCTTATGAAAGAAAGTCTATGTTCTCTGAGAATTATTGTTATTATTTTTTTATTTAGGTAAAATTTATATAACATAAAATTAACCATTTTAAAGTATATGATTCCATGACCTTTAAGTGTATTCGCAATGTTGGGCAACCATCATCTCTATCTAGTTCCAGAACATTTTCGTCAGTCCAGAACATTTTCAACAGTCACCCTGAGAATTAGTTAATCTTTGGCTCCATGTAATAAGCACAAATCCTATCAGCTTTGTAATAGAGAAACAACATGAAAATTATTCTCCTGCAAAAATATAAAAATAGTAATTTAATAATAGGGTTTGTAGGACCACCCAGGGGCCGGTCTGTGATCCCAAAAGTGATGCGCTCCTGATTCTGAACATGGGAGTATGTTCAGAGGGGCAGCAGCTATATCTTTGTACAGACCTTACTGCCTCTGAGAAAGCTGCCGGGTGATTCTAGAAGACCAAAAATAAAAACTGAGTTCTGAAGAATATTCACGTAAAAGATCTTCAGTTATCAATAGCCAGGCAATCAGGAGATGTGGTAAGTGGTTAAAAAGAAAAGTGTAGATTTAAAGTTGATAAATGGGTTGGAATGTGAAGAAAGTCACAAACACTACACTAACGACCTCCAGGAACTGATGCTTCTTCACAACCTTGACTCTATTGATGGAGAATTGTACTGGGGAAGGAACTCAAATATTTAGGGGAAAGACCAAGAGAGCTCTTGGAGAGAAAACCCATCCTAAGGGAAGAGTTTGGGCCAGAAACTGAGTCACAGAAGAGTATGGTGTTTCTGAGTCCAGTGTTACATTTGTCATTCAGATTCTTCTCATAGCCCAGATTCTCTTGGGACTCATGCTGGGGTGGGCTGGGATAGTGGACATGCTGAGTGAAAAACTGAAATTGAAAGAGCTGCTTAGCTAAAAAGGAAGACTCCTAAACTAGACTAAGGCAGCTCATCCATCCATTCTAAGGCAGCTTCCCATTAGTGGGAAGAACTAAGCACAGGGCATTTGTTAGACACAGAGGATACAATGAGACAGATACAGTCCCTGTCCCTAAGAAGTTTAGTCTAGAGGTAGATGTTTAAAATAGAACTACAGAAATACAGAATATAATAAAGGCTACAAAGAAATAGTTCAGTAGGCCATGGCAGTGTTTAATGGAGAAATCTAACCAGGTCTGGAAGGACAGGGAAGGCTTCCCTGAGGAAACATTTCATCTGCAACCTGAAGGATAGAGACTTGGGAAGTGTGTAAACGTATCTGAGGTGGGAGGAGCTTGAGTTTGAGGCCCGTGGGCTCGAGTACGGGGGATGGAGAGAGAAGCAGCGGGATACAGTCTATGAAGCAGCTGTCTACTTGCCTGTACTTGCACAATCAAGTGTCCTGCTACAAACACAGCAGCTCCAGGCAGGGCAGAGAGTCCCTCCTGGTTGTAAGGTTGTGGGGTGTGATCTGAACTAGAGCCTTGAAGGGCTTGGTCAAAGGATTTGGCAGGTGTCTTGTTTTCCCTCTAGCCAAATGCACTAGGTCATTAGTTTGGCCACGTCACATGCCTCAGGTTTCTATGGAATGTTGTCCAAAAGATAGGAATTCAATCTCTTCAGGAAACTCCAGGATTATTCTGGAATTTAGATCAAGTCTCATACCAGAAGCTAAAACTAAGGCGTGTGGTGCGGGCAGGTTAAACGTTTGGCTTGGTGCAGTGGCACGTGTGTGTACATCTGCATGAGAAACCCCTCCTCACATCAACTCCTCTGTGGCAGGAAGGGTGTGGCCATGTTTGTGCTTTCCCGAGCAGAAAAGCTTCACCAGGAATGAACAGCCTGAAGAGTCATAAACCTCTGTTATATCCGGGCCAGGTTTCCTAACAGATATTTGGGTAGAACTACTATGAGTAGGAATAGCACCCCTAGTCATCCTTTGCTCCAGGAAGCCATAAAAGCTGTCCATCTTCTTTGGAGCAGTATCTCGGTAGCTGGCACCATGCACACTGCAGGGTAGGGAGTCAATAAACACCTTTGTAATGGCTGAGTGGAGGCTGAGCACAGAACAGGCAGTTCTGCCAAAGTATTTCCCAGCTAATCTAGAAGATTAGCTTTCTCTGCTCACAGAGGTGTGAGAAAACAGCAGCTAAAGCTATAATTCTCATTCCTGACTGCACATCGTGGGGATTAAAAAAATACATATGCAGTTTTATTTCAGATATAATTTGCATTTCCTTAATGTTTTAAAAAGCATATTTATAAAGAAATTAGTCTGAAAGTAAATATGCCCAAATGTTAACTTTTTCACAGTGAAATTATGTACAGTTGTTATCTTACTCTGTTGCACTTCTGTACTCCAAGGTATAAATGTTACTTTTGGGGGAAAAAAAACAGCTTTACTGAGGTATAATTGACATACAATATCTCATATATTTAAAATGTCAATATGATGTTTTAACATACTAATACACCTATGAAACTATCACCACAATCAAAATAATGAACAGATGGATCACCTCCAAAAGTTTCCTCATGTCCCTTTGTAATATTACCATTCTGTTCTACCCCTACCCCACCCCTAGGCAACAAGTGATCTGTTTCCTATATTGTAGATTAATTTGTGTTCTCTAGAATTTTATGTAAATAGAATGATAAAGTATGTATTCTTTCTGTCTGGCTTTTTTTTCATTCAACATAGTTATTCTGAGATTCACTCATGTTGTGTGGACCTCAGCAGTTCATTCCATTTATTGCTGAATAATGTTGCATTGTACATATATGTAATATACTTATCCATTCACCTGTATAGACATTTGGGTTGTTTCCAAATTTTAGTTATTACAAATAAACCTGCTATGATTATTCATGTTGAAGCCTTTGTATGGATGTATCTTTTTATTTATCTTGGATAAATACCTATTTAGTTTAGTGTAAATACCTAGGTGAGTGTATGGCTTAACTGTTTAAGAAGCTGCCAAACTTTTCCAAAATGGATGTAACATTTTATATTCACACCAGCAGTGTATGAGAGTTCCAATAATTCCATGTTCTCTCCATTATTCGGCATGGTTAGTCTTTTTAATTTTAAGCATTCTAGTAGGTATATAGGTATATAACTGTGGTTTTAATTTGCATTTCCCTAATGACTAATGATGTTGAGCATCTTTTCATGTGTTTATTGGCCATCTGAATAGCTTTGGTGAAAGGTCTGTCTGTGTGTGTGTATGTGTGTGTTTGTTCTCATTATTGAGTTTTAAGAGTTCTTTTGTGTTCGGGATACAAGTCCTTTATCTCATATGTGATTTGCAAATATTTTTCTCCCGTTTTGCAGCCTGTCTTATCATTCTCTTGACAGTGTCTTTTGAAGAACAGAAGTTTTTAATTTTGATGAAGTCCAACTTATCAAAACACTTTTTATGGATAATCCTTTTGGAGTGGTATCGAAAGAACGTTTTCCTAACTCAAGGTCACCAGGAATTTTTCCTATTTTTTCTTATAGAATTTTTACAGTCTTAGGTTTTATATTTAAGTCTATGATCCACTTTGAGTTAATTTTTTTATATGGTGAGACATGCAAAGTTAATTTTTTTACAAATAAATGTCCCACTGTTCCAGCCCCATTTGTTGAAAACAAAAACAAACAAAACTACACTTTCTTCACTGAATTGCCTTGTCCCTTTGTTGAAAATCAATGGACCATAAATGTGTAGATCTATTCCTGGAGACTCTATTCTGTTCTATAGAACTGCTTCCCTATGTTGAAACCAATATCTTTCAATCTTGAAGTCAGGTAATGTAAGTCCTCCCAATTTTGTCCTTTTTGTTCAAAATTGTTTTGGCTATTCTGGAGTCTGTGCATTTCTATATGAACTTTGAAATCGCTTTAGCGATGTTTACAAAATGCTGAGATTTTGATGGAGGTTGCATTGAATCTATAGATCAATTTGGGGAGAAATGGCATCTTAAAAATATCATGTCTTCAATCATTTGCGTGTTTAAAAAAAAAAAAATTACTAATGCCTGACTACTCCAGACCAACTCAATCAGAATCTCTGGGGATGGGACATTGGTATCGTTATTTTCTCAGAAATTCCACAGGTGATTTTAATGTGCACCCACAATGGTAAACACTGAGCCCTGGCATCTCTCTTAGTGGGGTTCTGCCTGCTTAATGCTCCAAAAGGAATGAGCTGTACGGAATAACACAAGAAATGACTGAGTTAACTAGTGATGCTGAACTTAAAGAAAAACTGAAGGACTATCAGATGGAAGAGGAATAAGATTCTAATCTAATAGACAAAAATTTCAGGGAGTCAGACATCATCTCAGCCCAAGGAGGTGCTTTCTAATAGTCAGTGATGTCCTCAGAACAATGGGCTTCCTGGGCGAGGAGATCGTTGTAGCTCTATAAACTGGACAGCTATTTGATGGGATCTACTCATTCAATATGCACCAAGGGCCTATTACATACCAATAGGAAAGTGCAGAAGCTTTTCAGCATCAGTTAAGTTCTTGGAAAAACCATTTGGCCAACTCCTCTGAGTTTCTGATTCTATGAGACATTTCTTTAATAATATTCATGAACTGGCTGCATTATACTGTTGGGTCACAAGTGTAGACTTTGTTATAATTTACACTTCTGAGTTTATGGGAAGGAAATGAAATAGACTGCTGATGGATAACTAGTTCTGGGTAAAAGATAAGAACAAACAGTGGCACACAGCATTATGTGGGAGGGACAATAGAAACGGTATGAGGTTGGTGCAAAAGGAATTGTGGTTTAAAAGGTTAAAAATTGCGAAAACTGCAATTACTTTTATACCAACATAATAATTAGGCAATCTCACTGGGAAAAGGAAGATCAGAGTCATGAAACTTCTGTGAAATTAATCTCTTTTATGGACCACATGAGCAGGATAATGAAAATGTGCTGTAGTTTATACGGAGGGAAAAATAGCAGCTAAAATGTTTGACAGTTTAAAAAACATAATTAGTTTTTTTAAGGGCACATGGAATGTTGACCATAACTGATCACTTTCTGGGTCATAGAGTCTAAAAAGCTCTCAAATGATTGAAACAACATAGAGCATGTTCTCTAATTACAGTGGAATTAAGATAGAAATCAATACTAAAAAGATAATTAGAAAATTGCTGTGTTTGGAAATTTAGTAATACATTTCTAAATAATCTAGAAGTCTAAGAAGAAACCACAGTAAAAACTGGAAACTATTTTGAACTGAAAGGAATATTTTGTTATATTATGAAAATATAACATATTCAAACAAAGGTGCAACTTAAATTGTGCTCAGAGGAATACGAGTAGCCTTAAATGAATATATTAGAAAAGAAGAAAGGCTGAAAATAATTTTAAGAAGTTAGGAAAAGAATACCAACTTCAACCTAAAGGAAATCATATGAAATTATTTGTATTCAATAACTTTTCCCTATAAAAACAGCAACTTCATTTTGTTCAATCTAATAGAAGAAAGGAAATAACAAAAAGAGAAACTTAAGTTACAACGAAATAGAAAACAAACTTATAATACTGAAAATAAAAATCAAAGTTGGTTCTTTATGAAGACGAATACAGAGGGACTTAAAATATAGTCTGAGGGCCCTTGGGATGTCCCTGAGTTCAAGGGGTCCACAAAAATATTTTCTTCGTCATCATGTTATTTTTCTTTTTCATCCTCATTCTCTCACAAGTATACAATAGAGTTTTTCAGAGGCTACATGACACATAATATTGCAACAGATTGAAAGCAAAAGTGGATAAGAGAATCCAGCTGTCTTCCATTAAGTCTGATATCATAATAAAAGAGATTTAAAAGGTAAAACAATATCATTCTTCTCAGTCAGTTTTTTGTTTTCAAAAATATTGCTATTTTCATTAAAATAGAGATATTTTTATAGACCTCTGGTATTTTGTTAAACTGTAATGGGTTTTAAGTGAATTAATACTTTTTAATTTTTACAATTTTAATTTCTAATATGATAAATATTGATACATATAGGCAACATAAACAAAAGTTCTTAAGATCCTCAATAATTTTTAAGATTGTAAGGGATCCTGAGACTCATTGGACTAATAAAATTGATTTACCACTGGTGAGATTGATCAAGGAAAAAATAACAAAGAAGGTATGCATCTCTAATCAGAAATAAAAAGGAGATATCACTATATGCCCTATAGATATTAAAAAGATAATAAGATATTATGCACACCTTTATGCTAATTCATCTGAAAGTTTAATGAGTTGACAAATTCCTAGAAAAACAAAACTTACTAAAACTGACACAGAACAAAGTAGAAAATAGAAATAGTTCTATTTCTATTAAACATTTTATCTCTAATTTAAAACCTTCCACTGGCATGCACAAACCTCTGGGCCCAAATGAGTTTGCCAGTGAATTCTACCAAACAATTAAATAAGAAATAAGACCAATCTTAGTTAACTCTTCAAGAGAATAGACTAAAAGGGGAAACTTGCCAACTTCTTTAATGAGACCAACATGATCTAGTACCAAGTACCAACAGGGACAATATTAAAAAGAATTATCACAAACCAATTTCTTTCAAGACAGATGCAAAAACCTTAAACAAAATATTAGCAAATATAACTCAATTATGTATAACAGACTATATCACAACCAAGTTGAGTTTATTTCAAAAATGCAATGTTGGTTTAATATTTAAAAATCAATCAGTGTAATTCATGACATTAATGGAACAAAGGATATCAATTATACACTCAATCTTATAAGCTCAATTCAACAGATGCAGAAAAGGCATCAACAATTTTTAAAATTCAACAATTAATCATGATACAAAAATAAAAAATAAAACAACTTCTTCACCAATTAGGTATAGATGGGAACTTCATTAACCTGATAAATAACAGTTACAAAATACTTACAGTAAACATCATACTTAATTTGAGATATTGAAAGCTTTTCTCCTGAGATTGGGAATAAGACAAAGATTCCCACTCTTATCACTGTTATTCACTAATTTTCACAAGTCAGTAAAAACATATAATAGGGATAGGTATTAGAATGAAAGAAAAATTATAAAACTATCACTATTCACAGATAATATGACTGTATATGTATAAAATCCAAAAGACTCTTCAGAGAAACCATTAGGATTGTATTCACACAATTTCACTCCTGCATATATATCCAATGAAATATGTACATATGTGCACCAAAAGACATTTACAAATATTTATAGCAGCATTATTTACAATAGTCAGAAGAAACTGGAAACAATCCAAATGCCCATCAACAATATAATGGAAAAATAGGTTGAGATAGATTCATACAATGGAATACTATACGGCAACTAAAAGAAACAAACCAATGATAGATGCCACAACATGGACACTCTCAAAACTATTTTGTTGAATGAATGAAGCCAGACACAAGAAGTATATGTTCAACATTTATATGGCACTCAGAAACAGGCAAAACTAATTTACTGAGTTAGAAGTCAGAAGAATAATTACCATTTCGAAAGCAGGGAGAGTGACTAAGAAGGGTACAAGGAGGGGATTTCTGAGGTGCCAGCAGTGCTTTATTTCTTGATGTAAGTGGAACGGACATGGATATGTTCATTGTATGAAAATTCACCAAGCTGAGCACTTATACATTTTGTACTTTTCTGTATCTATTTTATACTTCCATAAAATAATTCATAAAGTTATTTGTACAAGATATTGAAGATTTCTTTTTTACTTGTACAGGCAAATGAATGACTGTTGAATAAGAAGGCTCAGAGAAATTCCAGGGCTGATGCAAAATATTATTGAGCTAAATCAAGCTGTGCCATTAGAGTGATCAAAATATAATTACATAATTCAGCTCAACATTATTATGAAAGAGAAAAAAACTTTAAAATCTTAATATTTTGTTATAGTGTTTGAAACTGATAAAAATATGAGCATTGTTTAGAAAACAATGTATTAAGAATTATAAATGTAATACATCTTTGTATATTCTACAGACTGCATAAAATATCACATTAGAAGCCTGGGAAAAACTAAACCTAAAATGAAAGAGACCTCTTATTCTAATAAAAACATATCATGGCTAAATACAAAGTGAAGCAGACATAATTTTATATGAGATCAGTAAAGTGCAGGAAATGGTAGGTCAGAAATTACACAGGACAAAAAAACATTACAGAAATAACTTTCAAGGGCCAAATCCAATAACAAAAGTTTTCAATGACACAAAGTGTTCAAAATCAGTCTGAGAATCCATAGAACCAGGTCATCATCATGGAGCAAATGGAAAATGAATTAATTTAAAGCCACAGAGAAAACCTCTTTTTCTTTCAACTTTACTGAACAATATTTTAGAAAATGTCTCATTTCTAAACTCCCTATTCTCAATGTTCCAACCTCTTCTCTTCCACCGCTACAAAATCTTCCCAGGTAATCTGATCTATTCCCCAAATTTCAACCACATAACTGTGTGTTAATGTCCTTGAATCTGTATCTTTAGCCTCCCCTCTCTTCTGAGCTCCAGATCTTTACCTTTAACATGCTAGTATTTTCAAACACACAACCTCTAAATGTCAAAACCCAAACTCATGATCTTTTTTGGCAAAACTATTCTTCCTCCCTTGTTCTAAGCTGCAGTTAGTGGTACCATCTTCCTCCTAGTTGGCCAATGTAGAATAATCTGAGAGTCATCTTTAACTCCTGTTTCTCCCTCAACCTCCATATCAAACCATCACTCCCTCTGTTGCTTCTATCTCTGAAATCACTCTTGAATCCCTACCTCTCAGTGTCCACTCCACCCATCTCAGAGCAGGCCCCTCAGCATCATTTGTCTGGACTATTTCAACAGCCTCCTACCTCTATAGCTTCTCTGTCCATTTCAATGCCCGTTCTCCACACTGCTACAAGTATGATATAAGTCACATCAACCCCATGCTTTAAAACCACCAGTGGGTTCTTGGCCCTGCCTATGAGAGTCCCTTGATCTGCTGGCAGAGTGATGGCTCTGTTAGGTAACAGTCTTTGCAAAGGTATGCTAACTCCCAACTCAATGATGTTCCTTAATATAGGGATTTATATGCAACAAGCAGCATCGAGAAACAGAGAGCATAATCTTGGGCACACCCTCCCAGCTCTCAAACCATATTTATCAAAAAGTTGTCTAAGAGAAAAATGTGGACCATTTTTGCCTGAAAGAAATATAGATCATTCACCCATTCTTATAGCCTAGATAGTCTAATGTATACTCTTGCTTCAATTTAGATCATCAGAGAGCTGGATACCTATTCCTTGTTGTATTGGTCCCCTAAAAGAATGGCTTTACTGAACTGTGGTCAGCCCAACTGAACACTGCTGCAACAAATTGCCCTATGAAACTTGTTGTTCAGGACACTGTTTCTCCCTCCTTATGAGGTTCCTTGGGGGAGATTCATGTCTAGTCTTAGTACTAATATGTCTCTTAAATAGTTGTCTTGTTCGTAGCATATACACGCCGATTGCTGGAAAGGTTAGAGGCATTGTGTAGATCATTATAGCACACATTTTTAATGTTGTTAGTGGCTCCAGTTTATGTCCCACCTTGCTTTGATTTCTTCTATGTATTTTCAACTTATGTTACCTTGGATCCCTGTAAACTATCTTAAAGTTTTCCTGGAACAAGATGAATTATAAGAAAATAACTAAACAAATACACAAGCATTCAAGTAAATAAGTACAACAACATCCCAACACCTCTGTTGCTTTATGCAGTATTCTTCACCATAGTTGCACACCAAAATCACTTTTGAAGTTTTATAAATATTCAGATGCCCAGGCCTCTTTCCAGATTTATTGAATGAGGATCTTAAGGGAAGAGGCCTAGGCACTGGTATTAAAAATTAAAAACATAACTACACAGGTTGCTCCATAAAAGAAATAATTGATAAATTAGATTTCATCAAAATACAAAATTTTTTGAAAGATACTGTTAAGAGAATGAAAAGACAAACCACAGAGAGAAAATATTTGCAAATCACACATAATATAAAGAACTTGTACCCAGAATATCAAGAGAACTCTCAAATATCAATATTAAGAACACAAATAACCAATACAAATACGGACAGAAGATTTGAATAACCACTTCACCAAAAAAGATATACAGATGGTAAATAAGCACATGAAAAGATATTCAACATCATTCATCATTAGGTAAAACGCAATGCAAATTCAAACCACATCTATTAGAATGTCTAAAATTTAAAGACTGACCATATTAAGTATTAGTGAGGATGTGGAGTAACTGGAATTCTCATACACTACTAGAGGGAATGTAAAATGTGACAGCCATTTTGGAAAACAGTTTGGCAATTTCTGAAAAAGTTAAAGAGACACCTACCATACTGAAAACAAATATCCATACAGACTTGTAGTTGAATGTTCATGGCAGTTTTATTTGTAAAAGCCCAAACTGGAAAAACCCAAATGTCCATCAACAGATCAATGAATAGACACATGATGGTACATCCATACAATGGAATATTAACCTGCAATAAAAGGAATAAACTACTGATACAGGCAATAGCATGAATGAATCTCAAAATAATTATGCTGAGTGAAAGAAGCCAAACCAAAAAAAAAAAAAAAAGAGTACATGCTGTACGATTTCATTTATATAAAAATATGGTGAACTATGAAAATAGTAGAATTGTTTTCTCAAATGTGCAACCTGTTGTATAAATGGCTACTTAATGGTACTATGAATTGCTATGGACTCCAATCATAAAACAAATTTTGGAGGAGACTAGGGGAACAATAGGTGTTAAAGTCTCATTTCCATGCCTGAAGTAGAAGGTAGGGTGTTTATAGTGCTTAGGTAATTAAATTCCTTAAGTTGGGAAGGAGCCAAAATAAAACTGCTAAGAAATAAGGCACGTGCTTGTCCTGACATATTCTGATTTGGCACGAGCCTCAGAGGCACTCGCTGCAGCTATGGTAGGACAAGGCCTCATGAGCCCTTGTCTGGCAGGTAGAAGCACCCAGAATTCCTGCCTGAGAATAAACTATGATTTATCTGCAAGTGTGTATTTCCTTGGGGCAGGGAATAGGGTTGATGTTGATTAAGTATCTTGTGAGGAATAAATGGAGGCAGTTTTACAAGAGAGTCTTGCAAATCACTTTCTCAAATGAACAAAAACTGCTGAAAAAACAACTGTCACCCCAACAAATTTTAATTAAAAAAAATTCACATAAGCAAAAAAAAAAAAAAAAAGAAAAAAAACAACCTCATTGGGTTTCAACTTCTAGGCCACTGTGTGAGCATGGGAGTTTAAAGCTTACTCTATTTATGATAAATAAGATCTTATGTCTGAATTATCCTTTCGTTTCTTTTTCCAAAAAGATTCCAAGAACTAGTTATTGGAATCAAGACATAGCTATTACAATATAATTGACTATATTCCTTATGCTATACCCTGCATCCCCATGACTACTGTGTAACAACCAACTAGTACTCATTAATACCTTCCCCTTTTTCACCCCCCCATCCTCCCCCAGTCTGGCAACCATCAGAATGTTCTGTGTCTATGAGTTTGTTTCTGTTTTGTTTGTTTGCTTATTTGTTCTTTACATTCCACATATAAGCAAAAATCCCATTGCATCTGTCTTTCTCTGTTTGACATACTCCACTCAGTACAATACTCTCCAGGTCCATCCATACTGCCGCAGATGGCAAGAATCCATTCCCTTCCATGACTGAGCAATATTCTACTGTATATATGTAGCACCTCCTGTTTATTCACTCATTCATCAATGGACACCCAGGTCCTTGCTTTTCATCGCTTCAAATATTTGAAAACCCAGAAATAAACCCACATATATATGAGCAGATAATTTTCAACAAAGGAGCCAGAAACATACAATGGAGAAAAGAAAGTCTATTCAATAAATAGTGCTGGGAAAATTGGAAAGCCATGTGCTAAAGAATGAAACTAGACTGCTATCTGTCACCATATACTAAAATTATCTCAAAATGGATCAAAGACCTAAACATAAGACCTGAGATAATAAACTGATAGAAGAAAGCATAGGACATAAATACTAAACTTATGGACCTTGGGTTCAAAGAGGATTTTATGAATTTGACCGCAAGGGAAGTAAAAGCAAAAATAAATGAATGGGACTATATCAAACTAAAAACCTTCTGCACAGCAAAATGAACCATCAACAAAACAAACAGGCAAACAATCGAATGGGAAAAGATATTTGCAAACAACCCTCTGATAAGGGGCTAATATCCAAAATATATAAAGAACTTGTACAACAACAAAACAAACAATCTAATTAAAAACTGGGCAGAGGACCTGAACAGACACTTCTCCCAAAAAGATATACAAATGGCCAACAGATATATGAAAAAAATGCTCAACTTCACTAGCTATTAGAGAAATGCAAATCAAAACCACAATGAGATACCACCTCACACCTGTAAAATTGGCCATCATCAACGAGACAAGCAAGAGCAAGTGTTGGAAAGGCTGTGGAGAAAAAGGAACACTCAGCCACTATGGAAAACTGTATGGAGGTTCCTCAAAAAATTAAGAATAGAATTATCATATGACTCAGCAATCCCTCTCTTGGGTATCTACCTAAAAAATCTGAAAACATTTCTCTGTAAAGATATATGTACTATGATATTCATTGCAGCATTACTTATGGTGGCAAAGACATGGAAACCAAAGTGTCCTTCAATAAATGATTGGATAAAGAAGACGTGGTATATTCTCACAATGGAATACTACTCGGCCATTAGAAAATATAAAATACTGCCATTTGTGACAGCATGGATGAATCTTGAGATTATTATGTTAAGAAACATAAATCAGACATTAAACGTCAAGAACTATATGACTTCACTCATATGTGGGATATAAAACTGAAAGCAACAGAGCAAGACAAACAAAGAAATAAAAATTTATAGACACAGACAAGTTTAGTGGTTACCGGAGGGAAAGGGGGAATGGTGGTGGTCGAAGAGGTTAAAAGGGATCAAATATATGGTGATAGAAGGAGAACTGACTCTGGGTAGCGAACACACAATGTGATATATAGATACTGTATTATAGAAATGTACATTTTAAACCTGTACAATTTTACTAACCAATGTCACCCCAGATAAATAAATAAGGGAATACATATAAATAAATGTATGATAAAAAATTAAAAAAGAAGTAACTGTATTTAGCTTTAAACCAAACCAATATTTTGTCAAATTCATTGAGTGTGGTTGTATACTCAGTGGCTTCTTTTGGCTCTATGCACATATACAGCAGAAATAATGTAAAATGTGAAGTAATATTTGCCAGTCACATCATAGGAGCCCTGTATTTTCAGTTTTCACGTATAAAGACTTTTTCTGGCAATTCAGGGAGGAAAATGATGTGAATAATTGAAAAATACTGGAATTATCAGAATACTTTCAGTAGAAAAAAAGAAAAATTATATAATTTTCCATGTGACCCATTTGTTTTCTTTCTACACTGTTTCCAAAGTACAGGTTTCCATAGGGCTCTAGATCCAATGTTTTTAAATAACCATCACAAAAGCCTGCACATTTTTTGTAAGGTGGGGGTGAAAGCAAAGTATGGTACTTAAATAAATAACTGAAACTAAGCAAGCCATACATACAGCAGATGAATGCTAAATGTTAATGAATGAGTGACAAATTATATGCAGACTCATCTGTTTATATTAATTGATAAATATAACTAAAAGTAGATATACTAAAAAAAAACAACAATGTATATTCTGTGCTTTAGTGTGAAATGCTCTAAAAATATCAATTAAATACATCTGGTCTAATGTGTCATTTAAGGCCTCTGTCCACTTACTGATTTTCGGTCTGGAAGGTGTATCCATTGTTGTCAATGGGGTGTTAAAATCCCCTATTATGACTGTATAACTATCAATCTCTTCTTTTACGTCCATCAATATTTGCTTTATGTATTTAGGTGCTCCTATGTTGGGTACATAAATGTTTATAAGGGTTATACCCTTGTTGGATTGATCCCTTTATCATTATGAAATGTCCTTCGTTGTCTTTTATTATAGCCTTTGTTTTAAAGTCTGTTTTGTCTGACATAAGCATTGCTAACTTAGCTTTTTCTGTTGTCTTTATTTGCATGAAATAACTTTTGCCATCCCTTTACTTTCAGTCTGTGTGTGTCTTTTGATCTGAAGTGCATTTCTTGCAGACAACATACCGTGTTTCCCTGAAAATAAGACCTAACTGGAAAATAAGCCCTGGCATGATTTTTCAGCATGACATCCCCTGAACATAAGCCCTAATGCATATTTTGGAGCAAAAATTAATATAAGACCTGGTCTTATTTTCGGGGAAACATGGTATATATGGGTCCTGCTTTCTTATTCATTCAGCTACCCTATGTCTTTTGATTGGAGCATTTAATCCATTTACATTTAAAATAGTTATTGATAGGTATGCAGTTATTGCATTTTATTATCCATACTTTTCATAGTTATGTTATTTTTTCCCCTCTTAAAGAAATCCCTTTAATATTTCTTGTAATACTGGTTTGGTGGTGATGAACTCTTAGCTTTTTCTTATCTGGGAAGCTCTTTATCTCTCCTTCAATTTTAAATGATAGCCTTGCTGGGGAGAATAGTCTTGGTTGTAGGTCCTTGCTTTTCATCACTCTGGCATGAATATTTCATGCCAGTCCCTTCTGGCCTGCAAAGTTTCTGTTGAGAAATCAGCGGACAGTCTTATGGAAACTCCCTTGTAGGTAACTAACTGCTTTTCTCTTGCTGCTTTTAAGATTCTCTCTTTGTCTTTAACCTCTGGCAGTTTAATTATAATGTGTCTTGGTGTGGGCCTCTTTGGTTCACCTTGTTTAGGACTCTCTGTGCTTCCTGAGCTTGTATGGCTATTTCCTTTACCAGGTTAGGGAAGTTTTCAGTCATTATTTCTTTAAATAGGTCCTCAGTCCTTTGCTCCCTCTCTTCTCCTTCTGGTACCCCTATGATGTGAATGTTGCTATGCTTGATGTTGTCCCAGAGGTACCATAAACTATCCTCACTTTCTCTATTCTTTTTTCTTTTTGCTGTTCTGATTGGATGTTTTCTTCCAAATTGCTTATTTGATCCTCTGCTGCTTCTGATCTGCTGTTGATTCCTTCTATGTATTCTTCATTTTAGTTATTGTATTCTTCATTTCTAACTGGTTCTTTTTTGTGGTTTTTAGGTCTTTTTTTATGCTTACTATCTCTTTGTTGAAATTCTCATTAAGTTCCTTGAGCATCCTTACAATCAGAGTTCTGTCTGGTAGATTGCTTGCTTCCATTTCATTTAGTTCTTTTTCTAAAGTTTTCTCCTGTTCTTTCATTTGGGACATGTTTGTCTCCTCATTTTGGCTGCTTCTCTGTGTTTGTTTCTATGTTTTAGGTTCTCATAGATCTGCTACTTCTCTCAGTCTTGTCAGGCTGGTCTTATGTAGTAGGTATCCTGTGGAGCTCCGTGGTGCAGCCTCCCCAATCACCTGAGCTGGGTGCTCCAAGAGTGTCCCTTGTGTGGGTTGTGTGTGCTCTCCTGTTGTTAAGCTTTGATTGCTGTTGGAACATCAGTGGGTTGGATTGACCCTCAGGCTGACTGGCTGTGAGGATTGGCCAAGACCACAGCATAGATGCTGCTGTGTGGGAGGCTTACCCCCACTAAGCGGGATTTGCCCCAGTGGGTTCTGATGCTTGCTGAGACCACCTTTTAGGTGTGCTGCTTGTGGAGCTTATGAGGTGGTACTCTGAAGCTGACCACAAGGTATATTGGTTCTGGGGCCTCTGAGGAGGGGCTCTGGTGCATGCCAAGATCAGCTGCTGCCTGTGACCTGCCTGGGGCTACCTGGTAGAAGCTACAAAGTGATCTGCAGTTATTAGCTGCCTGTGCTGGGCCCGGAGGCATGTGGGAAAGGCCACGATGTGAACTGAGGCTGGCCACCACCAGTACTGGGTCTCGGGCCACTCAGCCAAAGGCATGGGGGACCCTGAAGCCTGCTGCCACTTGCTGGCTGTTCTTAAGTCTCAACCACTGAAAGAGCCTCAGATAGTAGGTCAGCTGGATGATGTGGGGCCTCAGGTTGAGGTGAGTGTGTTCACCTGGTTAATTCAGATTCAGATTTGGCAACAGTGCTGAGCCTGGGGCCACTCAGCAAGAGACATACAGCACGCCGAGGACAGCTGTTGCCTGCCTGGGGCTTGCAGACTTTTGAGAGTTTTTATGAAAGACTGCAGGAAGGGCCAAGGCCAGCTATCCGCTGCTGAAAGAGAATCTGGTAGTGTGTGACTTAGGCAGGGTAGGATCTCAGGGAATCATCAGGATGGGGCAAGTAGTGTTCGTCAGAGTAATGCAGATTCAGATATGGCCATGTGAGGGGAGGGCCCAATACAGGAAAGATGGCGCCCACCTGCCAGCTATGTGTGAAAAGGGCTCAACATGGACAATGGGGGCTGTCCCTGAAGCCCTGGTCCGGAAGCCACACAATTTAGTTTCCCTTTGTATGTTTCTGGTGCCTCCCAACCCAGGGTGTCTGTCAGTGAGTCTGTGCATGGGCCCTTTAAGAAGATCCCTGGGTTTCCAGCAGCCTTCCGTCTCACTGAACAAATGAAATTCCTGCTGATTTTCACAGCTAAATGTTGTGAGGGTTCCTTTGCTCGCCACTGGTGCTCTGGACTGGGGAGTCCAGTGTGGCACTGGGCCCCCTTTCTCTTAGGGAGGAATGAGATATTCCACCTGATACTCAACTGACACGTGTGGGTGTGGAGTCAGTCTGTGTCATGTCTCCATCTCTCTAACTAGTCTCAATATCGCTTCTTCTTTATATCCTTAGTTATGGGACTTCTGTTCAGCTAGTCTTCAGATGGTTCTCCACGTTGATTGTTCTATAATTGTAATTGTGATGTGGTCATGGGAGCATTTACGTACTCTGCCATCTTGACCAAAACTTCCATGTCAAAACCCAATAGATATTTATTTACCACAGTTCTGGAGGCTGAGAAGTCCAAGATCAAGGTGCTGGCAAATTCTGACATATTATCAGTTAGGGTTCTAGGTTTACAAAGATAAATAACACAGAGTCCCTGCCCTCAAGTTGCTCACCATCTTTCCCCCAACTACCTACAATACTCCCAACTACCTACAGCTATTTTCTAGTTGCCAAACAACCTAGGAATCTTTGTCTTTTATACTTATTTCCAGCTCTGTGCTCCTGCACTCAGGTTTTAAGCTATGCACAGCTGTTTGCTTCTGTCTTGCACAAATTGCAAATGTGTTATGTCAAAGAGTGACTGGCAGTCAATCATCTTCCTAATTGTGGCTATAGTATATGGCTCATAGAAGACCTGGCTCAATTTGTTTTATAAATGAATATTATATCTCTCACTCTGCATGAAACTTCCAGTCACCACTTAAAAAAGCTAGTGGAAACAGTTCTTTTGTGGGTCATGGGAAAATATGGCTGCCAGAATACAATCTGAAAAGAACAGACAGAAGGATTATTCTGCTTTTCCCTAGAAGAATACCCTGCTAATGAACCAGGCTGAACATTATTATCCTCAATTATAGAGACGTAGATATTTTTCCTGTTACATGTTTTTCCTTCTATGCACAGAACTCCCAAGGACATATTTGGCTTAATCAGAAGTAGGGACTGAAGTGTAACAAATAAAATCCAACTTCAGGAGGAGAATCACAGTGTTTTAATCAGCCCCGAGATCTAATTGAAGACACCTGCTGCTTTGTTTAACAATAGCAGTCTTCTCAGGACACCACATCTTTCTTTGTTTCCTAGCACTGATGGATAATATATGCACAGCTTGGAGAACAACATTTGTTATGGCAACTGACTTCAGGCAGAATAGAAACGATAAAGAAAATAAATAGATAGTTAGACTCCAGTGTAATGGAGCCTTTTTAGGCTCTAAAAAAGAACAAAACAAAACAAAACAAAAACCAAGCAAAACCAGACCAAGTTGTCACCTTATATTCCTCCTCTACAAAGAAAACCACTTCCAAAAATGGGATAGGATCTCTACACATAGTTGAAATTGAGCCAACATGGAATACTTAGAGAATCAGTCTGTTACAGAATTTGAGACAAGTGTATTGCTCTTTGAGCCACGCAGCTCAATTAGTGCTATTTATCCCTAAATTCTTTCTTCAAAGCTATACTCCTAAGAGCACCACCAGTTGCCACTGTTTCTTTCCTATGTCATTTCCATACTCAACCCCACTCCAAATGCCAGGACTTGGGTTAGCCCTAAAGTGTCACATGGATACTTGCTGAGTAAAGGCATTCCATGACTGCCACATATTTGCCATCACACATGCCTGTTCATGCAGCATATGTTGCATATGCCAAATATATGGACCCAAAAATGTTGGCTTGTTGGAATGTCAGCTGGCTTGAGAGTATGAATGATCCTTTTTTGTACTGTAAGTCATAGCATCAGTGCACGCAATTTGGATATTTTTGCACTGTTTCCTCTAATCATGCTTTATGTCACATCTGTATTACTTGATGAAACACAATTTAGAGTCCGATGTGGTCATTTAAGTGGACAGTCAGTAACAAACTTGCTTGTCACTATATTAAAACCAAAGTGAGAAGCTGACAGGTTAAAGCTCCCCAATTTCGTGAAGTGAGGATGCAGATCAGGATCTAACAAGACTGTGCCCATCATAAGTACTTGGCACCAGCAATATCATGAGCAAATCCTAGGCATTAAAATATCTGCAGGGTTCATAAAGGTTTGGATTAAATTGCTTACTCAGGTGCCCCTTCAAAACTGCATAGAGCCATCTTCCTAAAGGAGGGGATAGGAAGTTAAATTAACTGCCTATTATATGCAGGCACTCTGCAAGATACTTTGTATACATGAGCCAAAAACTTGCCTGTCTCTTCTCCTTTCTCATCCAACATTTTCCATTTAATAGCAGTGTTCCCACTGATGGCATCATGCCCCAGGAATCACCATACCACTTATTCCCAGGCATGCCCAATGGTAGAAAAAAAAGATAAGTACAATGTCCAAGGAGAGGGTACATTTAACTTTCCCCGATAGCAGTAAAAACTCTATTTATTTCATTATTTCTTTATTTCATTCATTTTTTAGAGGTACTCAATGGTAGTTTGTCATTTCATTCCTTCATTCATTAGCTTTATTTACTGAGTGCTCACTTTAGGCAATGTACAGTCATTATGCTAGGTTCTAGGAAAACAGAGGCAAATAAGACATCGTCTCTGTCTTCAGGAATCACAGCCTATCAACAAAGTAAGTAGAGAAGCAATATATATTAACATAATAAAAGCTATATATGACAAACCCACATCTATTATACTCAATGGAGAAAAGCTGAAAGCTTTTCCTCTAAGATCAGGAACAAAGCAAGGATGCCCACTATCACTGCTTCTATTCATCATAGTATTGGAAGTCACACCCACAGCAATCAGGCAAGAAAAAGAAACAAAGGGCATCCAAATCAGAAACGAAGAAGTAAAACTGTCATTATTTGCAGATGACATGATACTGTGTGTATATATATATATATATATATATATATATATATATGCATATATACATGTATATATGTGTGTGTGTGTGTATATAGAACATCCTAAAGAGTCCACCAAAAAACTATTAGAACTAATAAATAAATTCAGTAAAGTTGCAAAATACAGAATCAATATACAGAAATTTGTTGCATTTCTATATCCCAATAATGAATGATCAGAAGGAGATGTTAAGAAAATAATCCCATTTATAATTGCATCAAAAAGCGTAAAATACCTAGGAATTAATTTAACCTGAGGCATATATATATATATATATATGTGTGTGTGTGTGTGTATATATATACATATATATATATATATATATATATATATATATATATATAAAATTATTCCATTCTGTGTGTGTATGCAATGGACTATTATTTAGCAATAAAGAAGAATTAAATCTTGCCTTTTGATTCAACATGGATGAATCTAGAGGTTATTATGCTAAGTGAAGTCAGACAGAGAAAGACAAATATCATACGATTTCACTTATATGTGGAATCTAAAACAAAACAAAACAAATGAATAAGTGAAACTAAATAGAAACAGACCCATAGATACAGAGAACTTGCTGATGGTTGCCAAAGGGGAGGGGGTGGAAAAATGGGAAAAAACAAAAGCAAAAACAACGAGAGCTGGCATTTAAAGGTACACAACTTTTAAAAAATGTTAAACATAGTTACCACATGCCCAACAATTCCTACCAGGTATACACCCAAGAGAAAGAAAATAAATATCTACATAAAAAATTATACACAACAAATATGGCAGCTTTAAATATATATACAGCTTCTAGAGAAAAGCCCTGACAAAAATCTTGCCATAACAAGGAAAGACAGTAAATAACAATTAACTCAAAATTTAGACCCACTTACCCAACACAAATGTTAGCAAACTGAAATGATTATTTTATTCTTATAAACTGAAAATCATAAACCATACATACAATTCTATTGTAGTTCTTGCATTCAAATCTCAGTATTGAAATCGTACAAAGAACCAATGTTCTATTTAGGACACAGGCTTTGAATGCTCCGTTTAGGACACAGGAAAACCTATAGGTGAATCCAGGTGCTTTGAGTGGGTTTCTTAACCTCTGAAAGCCTCAGTTTCTTAATATAAACCATGAACATAATTGTGCTCAGAATTGTAAAGATAAAAGGAAATACACACACACACACACACACACACACACACACACACAGTTTGGCTGTGCTTAGCATATGAGGGTTCAATAAATGTAATGATTGTTAAATAAACTCTCTCCTTTAACATTTAAAAATATTCCTTAAAAATCTATTTCTCCATCAGATTTGTTCTTCAATTTACCGAGTTGTTCTTTTTCCTCATCCATAAGAATATTTAAATACTACATCCTTATTATTTCTAGTCAAAGCTAGTGTAAATGTGTTCCTAAGTACAAAGGAGATTATCTCTTTTGCTTCCTTCTAGGTTCTGCTCATGCCAGAGGAATTAGTTCCTCCTTCCTTTCTTCTCCCTAAAAAGGACCAAAAGTTTTTCCTTTTTAGATATTGATTTTAAGCTGGTCATTAAGAAACCAAAAGCTCAGGAAACCTTTGACCCTCCCCACTTTCCTGCCCAAGAGATTCAGACAGAAAAACCAGCTTCAGGAAGGAAATCTTAGGATGTCCGCCTTAGCCTAATTTGAGTTAAGTATGGTAGTAAGTAGTAAGGCTTCTGGCAGGGGCCTGTTAGCTAGATACCCTCTGTCCCATTTTTTCTGGGTTGTCTAGCAAGAATCTGCCTGCCATGTGTGTTCCCCTCTTGTTCAACTACCTGTAAATCACCCATTCTCACTTCTGAAATCTAAGATCTTGTCCCTCACCTTTTTCCTTTGCCCAAAATGTCATGTATACCCAATTCTGCCTCACTGCTTTTAGAATGTTCATGCTTCTGTGAATTGCCCATGAGCACATATTAAAATTTGATTTTCTCCTGTTAATCTGTCTCTATTTATTTGATTAGCCCAGCTAGAACAACTTAGAAGTTGGGAGGAAAAGTATTGCGTGTGTGTGTATATATATATAGAGAGAGAGAGAAAGAGAGCCTCTACACCGTCTCTGCTTCTTTTGTACACACTAGGCTGGTTACTTAGCGTGAGTTCACACTCACTGCTTCTCCCTCTCTGTGTGGAGAGCTGAGCTCATTCATTATTGAAGAAGGGTAGAGTGTCATTTTTTAGTCAGTATTTTGAAAGGATACTAAATAGGCATTTATAAATTAAGAATCCATAAATATTGCATTATATACATTTACTATTCTAATATTTATAAAGTTCTTAATGCAACACTCCTGCACATAATTTTTTTCCTAGAGTGCTATATTTTAGGAAAGGTTTATCATATTCCTCTGTTCTCCTTTTTTTTTTTAGTTTAAAATTAGGTGTCTTCCAGATGCCTGCATTCTTCAGCTTAATTGAAGCAAAAGAACCATTAAAATCTTCCTAGATTCATTTTCTGTCCCCTAATTTGAACCTTATAAGTTTTAATTTAGGTTATCTGAAGAAACTTGAATTAACACTGGGTTTTATGACTGTGCAGCAAGACAAAAAACATTAAAAAAAAAGAAAGAATACATCAAGACAGAATAATCATGGGTAACATTTTTATCAGGAAAAACAGAGTACACATTTGGTAGCACAGCTTCATGGTTTGAAAACAAGATTAATTATACTGACCTGACTTTAGCTAAATGTTTTAAAAAGAGGTATGTGTTTTCCATAGACAAATTCCTTATTTAAAAATTTTACGTTCCCATCTCATTTTGCTTCTCTGTGTGATAGTCAATTAAGCAGAAAGTGAATATTTGAATTAAAAAATTCAGTCCCATTATGGAATGTCTTTAAGAGGATGGCTCTATGCAGTTTTGAAGGGGCATCTGAGTAAGCAATTTAATTCAAACCTGCAGGAATCCTGGAGAAATTTTAATGCCGAGGATTTTCTTATGATACTGCTGGTGCCAAATACGTATGTTGCGCACAGCCTCATTAGGTCCTGATCTGTCTGCATCCTCACGCCATAAAAATGTCAGCCTCTCACTTTGTTTCTAATATTGTGAGAAGCAAGTTTGTCACTGACTGTCCACTCGAATGGCCTCATCCAAGACGCTAAGTTGTGTGTCATCAAGTAATACAGACGTGACATAAAGCATGATCAGAGGAAACAGTCTGCCAAAAAAACAAATTGCATGCACTGATACTGTGACTTACAATATGAAAAAAAGTGATTCATACTCTCAAGAGATATAAAATTGTACAAATGTGAGTACCATGAGCACAGGGAATTTTATCCTCTGGTATTGATATATTTAGTTTAAGAACTGTGCCTAGAACAGTTTCTGGTGCGTAAGAGGTACTCAGTAGAAAGATGTCAACTGAATGAATGATCAAGACAATATAGAGGAGGAAAGGGCATTATTTCTAGTAGATACTTACATTCCGTAATTCATGATTATTCTAGCCCTCTCACATGAGTACATCTGCCTTGACTTCTTTGTTTTTTTAATTATATGAACTAGTGTATCCTGAGATCCTAAGAAAATCAACACAGAACAGGTAAATTTAAACCAGAGAAAGTAATTAGGGAACCCACGATCTTATACAATAAGGTAGCGCGAACTGAAAAAACGGGTTTTTTTTTGTTTGTTTGTTTGCTTCTTTGTTTTTTAGGATAGAGTGCCTGAGATGGGGCCCTAAGGGCAAGGGTGACTTCAGGAAAGAAAGGCCGGCATCAAAAACAAACATTACCTACTTTGTAATTTTGTTCAGGGTCACCTGGTTTCATACACCACAGGCCTGTTTAAATAAGTAGAGTACAAAAATAGACTGAGACATTCTTCTACCTATACTTGTTGGTAAAACTATTGGACAAAAAGAGATGAAATATGCAATGACTAGAGAGAATTTGCTTTTATCTTCAGCCAAAGTAATTTTGATTTACTTAAAAACACTTTATCTAAAATTCTGAAGAATCAAATGTGTGACTTAGTTCCATTTGTTGTTCCAGAACAGACTTCTTTAGAAGATATATTTGTAACAAGCATACATGTGAGCAGCATTACCTAAAATTGGAGGTAAACTTGAGGATTGACCATAATCCAACTTCTGTCAATTAAAATGATAGTAAATATAAATAATAACTAAACTGTGGAACAAAATACTAAGTCAATTTGATTAATAAAATTGAAGGCCAATATCATATTATTTCTCTTTTTAAGCTTTGCTCAAACTCATGATATCTAGCACATCTGCAGATGTGTGTTACAACATTTTATAACCAGAATAATTACACAGCCCTTCAAGATACATGTACAAACAAGTAGTATAATTTTCCAGACATGATGTTCCAGTAAAGTATTAAAAAAAACCAAAAATGAGCAATACGTCATTAATGGGTATGACTCGTAGGACATTAGCCAATGCCCTTTCCAATAAGGAGTCTGATCAACAGATGTAATGGGAAACAGAAGAATTTTTCTTAGTAAGTTTTCCAACTTCACATTTTTACACTTGAGAGAAACATATGGTTCAATAGTTAACAGACTCAGCAGTGGTAGGAGGCCTGTGAAAACTGTTTGCAACCACATCTTTAGGGTTTCTCTCAGAACTCACTGAAGGACTTCTGTCTTCCTAATGCTAAATACAGATATAGTCTTATTTTATTCATTTGTATCATTATTCATTATAATCAGTATGAATATTATCTAAAAGACATTTTTATTTTTACCTAAAAAAAAAAACCCAACAAACTACCATAGTTCAATTGTTCAATTGCAAAACTGCTTTTTTTTCCAACAAAAAGAAAAAGAAACATCTGCTTTCTTTTTGTTATTACTTTTTGTTATATCAATTCTGCAAGTGGTTTTCAAAATGATGATTAGGTGCATACAGAATCTATCTTCCTTGGCTGCCCTCACATTTTCAAATCTCATTTCTTTCTTTGCCTCTCCAACCATATTGCCTTCTGCTCCTGGCATTGCCAGACTTCTCTCTCTCTCTCTCTCTCACACACACACACACACACAATCTGTCTATAGAGTATGCTTATAATTCTGACCATTCAGACCCTAAACAGATATCCTCATACAATAACACAACAGCAAACAGACAAGTAAAAACAAAACAGCAACAATAACTAACAAAACCAAAACAAAGAGAACAAGCGGTGGGGGTGGGGAAGAGGGGATGTGGTGGAAAGGACATTGTGTCCCATATTAGGGTTGACACAAATAGAAATCACAGAATATGGAAGCCTATTTCCTTGTCTGTATTACCTCATGTATCCCTTATCCCCAGAAGAAGGTAGGACAGACCTGGAGCAGAGACTACTCGTATGTCTGTTTTACAATTTTTTCTCTAGTGACAGAAGTAAATTTCCTGTGAAGCTAATGAAGTTGAAGCTTGGGGACACTTCAGTTGTTTGGGCTTAGAAGTGTTCAATTGTCAAGTGCTCTTGCAAAAGTAAGATGTTCTAACCACAATCACAAACAAAATAAGTATCCCCACTAGAGCTTCTCACACTTCCCCTCCTGGTGTAGTGCTGGAGTAGCTGCAAGTGGACTCAACTAAGAGAAAATTGAGTTGGAGATAAATCTAGCTTGGGATTAGTGGAAATGTTCACATGGTTTGTAGTCACTTCTGAGTTAGCTAAGTTTTTGCTAGCCATCTTAATGCAGGAATGGTTCCCAGTGATACTCCTAACTCAGCCTTGACATCAAGTGTGTAGTGATCCTAAGGCAACGTGGCCAGAGGCTGCATCATGATGTGATCAGTTCCTGTAGTGGCCAACACAGAATTATAAGGGTGGTGGAGGAGAAACTAGGTTTGATATGTATGGAACCAGAAGCTAATCAGGAGGAAATGCTTCTAGTCTAGATGTGTATATAACTACAAGTGGACGATTTCATTCTTGTCAATGTTAAAATAGTTCTCTTCTGTACAGAATGAACTTGACGATGTCGCTTGTGTAATTCTAAATGCACTATATACTTTTCTCCCATTAGAATTTATCATCGTCCCTGTCTTCATGGGGAACAAACCTGTAACAGTATTACAAACAATAAGTACAGTTGAGTATGCAGTGTTTATGTATTGCAAAGTATTATCACATGAATCCACTAATCAATGATTCAAATTGCTTGCTGATTTGATATGAAATGCTGAGTCAATAAAGGTAATATAGAACTCGTATGACACTACTACAATGACGACATCAATGAAAATTCAGAGTATTAAGATTAGCTCCTGCACAAGAAAATTTGAAATTCCTCAAATATTACTGCTTACATATGAAGGAAACTTGATAGAGGTTTATATATATATATATATATACACACATATATATATACATATATATATGTGTATATATATATGTATATATATATATATATTCCTTACATATAAAAAATTTATATGAATTTACTAATAGTGAGTAGTGAGGCTGAAAGAAACTTTTCTAAACTCTCAATTTAAAAATTTATTTTTGGTCAACCATGATAGAAGACTCTCCTATTTCTATAGAAAAAAATTTATAAAATTATTGTTATATGAAGAAACTATCAAAGAATATGCCAACAAGAAATAGGGAAAAGAATTATAGAGGTTTGTCTGGCAATTAGTTAATAAAAATATAAATTTTTTTCTAGATTCTTTAATTTTAGGGTATTTATCAGATTTTAAAAACTTGTATTTGTCATGATTTCTTTTCTCTATTCATTTTTTCATTCCCATTTTTTTGTTTGTAATTCAGTATTCCTTTCCTTAAAGAGGGTCCCAAATTACATAAATTTTGGATCACACAAAACATGGATCTGCTTCTGCCCATTGCCTGGCTCAGAACCTGGCACATGAAATGTTTGTTGAAAGAATATGCAGGAATGGCTGTCGGCCCAAGGGTAGTGACATGACACTCAGTTTAGTGAAGGAGGGGTTAACCTATGCAGAGTTTCTTTAGCAAACCCAGTCTCCAGGCTGGATCAGTTTGGGAACAGTGATGGCACCACATCTCCCAGTAGAGATCGCCCAGTAGAGATCCTAAAACCAGCTAATGGGAAGCCAAGATGGCAGAAGCAGAGAAAATGAGACTAGAGCCTGTCATATTGTTTTACAGTCAAGAAACACTCTTTTTCTTTGTGCTTTCATACCTTGATAGGTGCTAAAATTAATGAAAATAAAATTCTTTCTCTCTCTGAAGAATATGCAAATTAATGTTCATAGTTTGGAAATTTATTCCTTTCTGTTTCTTATTTGAAGAAAATGGTTACTCTTCCTTCCCTTTAACTGAATAATGTGAAACATATGTGAGCAGAATTACATCAAGTCCCAAGATATCAATGTTTGGAAGTGATTGAAGTCTTCCACAGAGAGCTCCAAGTTAAAATACCTTACTTGAATAAAATGCATATTGTGACCGGATATTGCTATTTTATTCATGTTCCTACTTAACAGCATTCCCACTCTAAAATAATTTAACTTCAAAATTTCTATATTGCTTCATTTCCATCAAGTGCTAGAAATCGAGGAAGCTCTATAACTAAAGACAAAGTAAAATCTAGATGTATGATTAGGTTAACTAACTGTTTCCTGATGGAGCTACTTGCATCTAAAATTAGACCCACTCACCAGACCAGTTAAGAGCTCGATAGGAGAAGTTGGGAGTAAGCAGTCCCCTCTCAAAGTACTGGGAAAAGTATAGAGCAGCATGATACCTAAGAGGTATAGCAATAGATAAATTTAAACAGTTGATATCGTGAGTTCTGATACTTCAAATGGGGTACCCCAAAAGGGGGGAAATAGGAAACACAGAGGAAAGGAGTTTGGAAATCTAAGTAGGCAGAGAGTCAGCATCAGGGACGCCCATCAGCAGGTAACTGAACTTTAGCCACCTGGCTGGTATTCAAGGACAGTCTCCAGTCCCTGGGAAGCATTGATAGTAGAGACTGATAACAAAACAGGACTCTGGCTGGTGAAGATAGGAAGTCAGATACCAGCCACAAGGAAACAAAGCACAAACTCAGTTTGTCAGACTGAAGTACAAGCGGGTCTTGGAGAATAAGACAGAAACCTGTAATCAGAACTTGGGCAAGTAGTCAAGAGCTGGAGTAGCAACAAGGGTGATTGATTCTGAACCCTGTACCACTGAGCTACAGCCCCTTAAATCTCTTCTGTTCAAAGTCTGGATTGGACCGTAGAGTAAGCTGAGTTCATGGTTAGGACCAAGCAGCCTTTGCTGAGGGGAAAACAGGACAGCAGAGACTTGGAAACAATTAAGATCGGACTGTACAGGGCTTAAAACTAAGTCATCAAAAGAGAACAAATTACATAAAACTTAACAGAAAGATAACTTAAATATTTTAGGCTACTACTAAGTAAAAGAAGACCTCTTACTAAAGGGAAATCTTTTGTTTAGTGGGAGTAGGAAATAATCAGATTTTTTTTTTTAGTATACATTCTTTAGCTTTCCTTTACACATAATAAGGCAAGAACGAAAGTGTCAATACAGATTGTAATTGCGGACTTTTTCTTTTTTTAAATTCAGGAAGGATTAAGACCAAAAAAAAAAAAAAGAGTTTTCTCTTCCGAAACACTAATTTAGCAATTACTTGACATGAATTCCTCACTTAGGAAGCTGCTAAGCACATTTTTTCTCTTGACTCATTGTCTGATTCACCAGGGCAATAGGCTGTGCCAATCCTGGACGTCACTAGGATCCATCATTTACCCCCACATATCATTGCTCAATTCCTAGTCTGGAATAGGGAAATACACTAGAAGATTCAATATAATACTTAGAATTATCCTTGTTGTTATGGAGTTGGTATCTGGGGAGCCCTGAGTGGCCATATGTTACTCCCTAACCCTGCCAAGTTGGCTAAGTTTCAATCACTGGGCTTCAAGTTCCTCCCTTAGTATTCCAATTCCTTGCTGGGATGGAGCCTTACACCAAGACCCAGTCCACTTGGCTGGGCGGCTGATCTATCTCTGGATCTTGACTGAAAGACTGACTCCTATTTCTTACACCTCTAGCTTTTCACTAGGATTCTTCTCTGAAGGTGATGATACCCCTAAACCACGGAAATG
The DNA here is from genome assembly GCF_004115265.2 of Rhinolophus ferrumequinum. Taxonomy (NCBI): domain Eukaryota; kingdom Metazoa; phylum Chordata; class Mammalia; order Chiroptera; family Rhinolophidae; genus Rhinolophus; species Rhinolophus ferrumequinum. The sequence continues at coordinate 26,023,114 of NC_046296.1, read as the reverse complement.
GTGCCTGCTTATCCTGGAGCAGTGCTTACTGTTTGAGTATCTGCCTGGAATAACACTGAGACTGGCACCCTCCCACCTTTAGGTATTAGGGAGGATCTCCATAATGTGTCATGTGGAGGAAAAAGGCAAAGATTTAGAATCTGACAGACTTGTAATGTAAATGTCACACCAAAATGATTCCAAAGGTGTTAGGATAATGAAAACAACAACAACATTTAAAATAATAAAATGTCTTTTACCATGAGCTTTTTGAATTTTTTAAGAAACAAAATAATACATCTTCAAAGATAATTAAATTGAAATTCTAGCACCCACACATGTGCTTCCCATATGTATGGTCTTAACACTCTGTGGCTGTACCACTGGTAGTCACAAGTCTAACTAAAAACGACTTAATAAATGGAAATTATATTTATTGTGAAATGTTTAATCTTTAAGGGATTAGTGTAGAGCTATGTCTACACCAAACTGCATAAATGTTACTGACAATTTATATTTTAAAATTCTCAATTTCGTAAAATACTTAGTACTTTCATAGTGTGTGTGTGTGTGTGTGTGTGTGTGTGTGTGTGTCACATTGCCATTTTTAGAATGCTGACAGGAAATTTAATTTTTGAGAAATGATTGAAAAAGAACTTAAGGGAACTGAATAGTAATTAAAGGCATCTACTGAATCACACATACAGATGGTCAGCTTCACCAATATTAGATAAAAAATGTCAGATATTGGTTGTTGAAGCCTCTGTTTCTCATATGGTGAAGCTGACCAGGTCACACAAAAACGGCATGCTCCAGCCAAAGCCCACCTCTGAATTGCCCTGTTTCATGTTTGTACTTTGCCATTTTTTTAACCCCTTAATATTGGCTTCCACTTGTGTAGTAGACATTGAGGTCATCTCTTCAGCATTATCCTACCTGTTGACACTGGGCATCAGCCACATAGTTTAAGGAATTGACTGAGCAACTGAGGCAGACCCTGATTAAGTCTGATTCAATCAAGAAAATCTGATCCTTCTTGCCTATAACCAATACTGGTCTAGAACCAATGCTTACACCAGTTAGCACATTCCTTTAGAAACAGGCTAGATGAGGAATAGGCACATGACTGTATCTAGGCCAATGAAACATGGTGAGAAGATTGCTTGGAGGCTTCTAGGAAAAGTTTCCTTACTCATAAGTGTGAGAGTCATTAGAAAAGATGCTTTTTTTTTTTTTTTTTGAACAAAGAAGCATGTAGCTCTAATTGTTAATATCATTCAACGACCAGAAGGAAATCACCTCAGGATAGAACTGATATTATCATGGGTCCTTGATGGCATTGTTGAACTGTGTTTCAACCAAATCTGAAGCCCATTCTACCTCTGGACTTCCAGTTGTGTAAACCAATAAATATCCCTACTGTTTAAGCCACCATTGTGAGTTGGATTTCTGTTACTTATAGCTCAATTCATTCTAAGTGATGCAATTTCTTACCACTTTGCTTCTAACCTGATGCACCAACTGGCTATCTTTCTTCGCTCAAACCACGAGCATTCTTCTATCTAGTCATTCACAGTGAACATTTTGGTTGTCTATCTGTTCCTAGCTTCTTTCACTAGACATTATCATGTTGGATAGGTTGAATGAAGCTTGTGCAACCATGAGAGGAGCTAGCTTGAGGACAAAGTCGATATGCTGGAAATAACAAAACAGAAAAATGGGGGGAAAAAACCCGAGTCCTTGATAATGTCATTTAACTGCTGGAGTACACTCTTTTCAGCCTTCTTGTTATATGACTAACAAATACTGTCATGTTTAAGACTATTTAAATTGGAGTAGTCTGTTCTTTGAATTTGAAAACATCTGAACTGATAAAGAATTTGCTTCGAGAATGTGGGATGCTGCAAATAAGAAACCCCAAATTGTGGAAATGGATGAGTGGAAGTGGTAGAACAGAGGACAATGAGGATCCCACTTTTGCAGACTAAGAAGATAGTCACTCTTGTTCTGTGGTTGAAGACCACATTTCATTGAATTGACACTTTGTACCTAAGACATAACCTTCTGAGACTAATATTAGGAAAAATGGTAGTAAGAATGAGGATGTTGTTGTGTGTTGGCTACTTCTCATGGCTTTCACTAAAAACCTATAGTAAAGAGGGAAGCTTAGGCTTAAAGCAGAGATGAATATGGTAGGCAGTAGTAGGAGATAAACTTAGTTGCCAAAGTTTCTCCTAAGGATCTGTCAAATAATCTACGTTGGACAAAGGTAGCTAGTTTTGTGTCAAATATGAGATTACAGATGGTATTCTCCACCTAAATCCATTGTTTCCAATTGTACTTGCAGCAGAAGTCATCAAAATGTGGACCAAGGGAATGGGCAGACCTCAGAGAGTTCTGGATCTGGAATTCCCAAAGACTGTATCTACGTAAGCTCTATGGCTGTATTTCCTGGTTTGTGGAATTGGCTGAAAGAAAAGAAATCAGGACCCACTACATTTTTAAGGGGATTGACTCCTAAAGAAGTTCTAAGCCTGGCCAGTCCACAACAATGAACAATCTTGTGATAGTTCAATCTCTAAGGCACCACCCCCAGACTTCCAAACTCACACTAACAGGAAGTGTTAATCTCTCCAATACCTGTCTCAAACGGGGTCATAGAAGACAACCAACATGGAAGATGTTCCCAAAGGACAGAACTGAGGGCCAAGGAGGTTAATGGAACCTTCTAGAAAACAGATTCATTTAGAACTGTACTGCAATCCAGCACTAAACAAACAGCACAAAGTAGAGGACAAATTGGAATTTAAAAAAAGAAAGAAAGAAAGAAAGAAAGGAAAAAAAAAACAGATTCAGGGCCTTCTGGTTTAGCTGACCAAGGAACTCATCACTACTAGGGTGGGCAGTCCTCTCCCTTCTTTCTAACAGGACAGGATATGGGCTAAGAACTAATGTCCACTGAGTATCATTCCCTTTGCAAATCAGACTTTTAACTGTAGTTATCCTATCTCTTCTCCATTATTGTATATTAAACATGTTTGGGGCATCAAACTTACCTTTAAGCCATGGGCCCCTAGTTTAAAGGAGTCATTTCCAGACCTACCTAGCAGAGAGGTCTTGGCCTTGGAACTGGACATGGTTATTAGCTCAGACTCTGTATTGTTTCCCACTGGGGATGCAATGAATATGCCTCATGTAGGTATGGACATTTTTCAGATTGTATGTATGGGAAGAGGGAGGTATGAAACCTGACTTATCATATGTAATACTGTTGGTTGTCCATTCCACCTCCATTCCCCCTTCTTCCTTATTGAAAGAACTGACTTTTGTTCAGGTACCCACCCCCTTCTGTGTGCCCACATGCATCAGGAGAGATTGGTCTCATGCCCATTTCCAAGAGGTAAATCCAGACTAGTCTAGGCCAATCATGATTTTCCTAGTCCCTTGCTGAGAATTGTTTTAGACATGGGCGTGTCAAGCAATGAGACATGAGGAGTTTGCTAGAAGACGTCTGGGAAAATATTTCTCTACTTTTAAAAAAAGATGCAAGAAAGTCATAACTTCTCTGCGTGCTGTACTTTATCATGTCAGGTTATAATGCACGGCCCTGCTGTAGTCATCTAGTAACTATGAGGAGAGCTTCATACTAAATGCAAAGCTGATACACTTAGGAGACAAAAACAATAGAAACGGTGTCCTTCAGACACTGAATTAAACAGTCTTATAGCCTCTCTACTTCAGGATTTCTTGTTATATATAATAATAAGTATCCTTATTGCTTAAGTCTATTTAAATTGAAGAGATGTCTTTTATTTGCAGTTCATATACTCATGGTTAATATCTCTGTCTCACCCTTTGAGTGCTGTTTTCAGCTACTTAATATTTTGTGATGCAAACTTCCCTACAGGCAGCTCATTGAAGATGGAGCCTGGACACTAACCTAGAGACTATAGTCAAGTGTACTTTTTGGAGTATGAATATATTTATTAAGTTATGCCATACAAATATTAATTCAGACTCTAGTCTTTCAGTATCTATTAAGGACTGAATTGTGTCTTTCTCAAAATTCACATGTTGAAGTCCTAACCCCTAGTCCCTCAGAATGTGGCCTTATTTGGAGACAAAGTCATTTCAGAGGCAATCAAGAAAAATGAGGTCATTAGGGTGGCTCCTAACCCAATATGACTGATGTAAAAAGAGGAAACTACACAGACATGCATAGAAGGAAAACAATGTGAAGAGACAGAGAAGAAGGAAAGAAGCTGGGCACAGATCCTTCCCTGAGCAGCCTTCAGAAGGAACCAACTCTACCAATGCCTTCATGTCAGACGTCTAGCTTCCAGAACCGTGAAACAATACATTTCTATTGTTTAAGTCACTCAGTTTGCGATACTTTATTATGGCAGTCCTAGCAAACTAATGCAGGATCTGTGCCATTTCTTTTAGGAACCCAGGAGTTTCTTTCTTAACAGATTTAGCAAAGCAAACAAATAGCATAAGTGTTACAATGCTATGCATTCATTTACTTATTCAATTTAATTCAAAAAGCATTTATTAAGTAACTACTATGTCCCAGGACTTGTTAAATGCTAGGTCCACAGAGATGAATAAAGTACTTAATTCCTGCTCTCAAGCTCAGTAAAGTAGCTCACTGTGTCATCGAGTTTAAACTAATTAAGAGGATTCTTAAAAACTTTAGAAGAAACTATTTCTAATTCAACAAGTCATAGGCCAATTGCAGATCATTCTTGTGTGTACATTAAAGCAAATTTCTATCATAAATATTCACGATAAATTTTATGTTCATGAAAGGAATAATGCTGCCTTAATCTTAAAATATTTGATACTTACTTCAGATCAACTTCTCTATAATCAGTTTTAATTGATGAGGCTTTGTCCAAATGATTCGCAATGAACAATGTTGTAAAAGGTACTCAAGATTATCAATAAAGTTGCTATCAAAAAATCTAAGTGAAGATTATAAAGGAAGAAGAATAGTAAAAAAATATCAAAACTGTGGTCCTCGTTCTCACTTATATTATCTGATAGAATACCAAGATAATAAAACATATAATTACACCTACAGAGTAAGGTGCAGGGGAAATAAAATCTAAGTGATGAAAAGAAGTAAGCACTAGGAAGGGACAGTGCTGGAAGGCTTTTTTTATGTAGAAGGTAATAACTTTTGTGCTGGGTTTTAAAGGAGGGAAGCAAATTTCGTACAGCCATCATTGGTCACTGTTCCAGCTCTCTCCCCTGCTCAGAGCTAGTAATTAGATCTACGTTTACTTTGCTAGGGAAACACCAGGCTCTTCTCGCTACAGAGACTTAACAACCAGTCCCCACTCCCTGCCAATTTACCTTGGGGCAACCATGGTGAGCTATTTTAGTCCAACTGATTTCAGAAAAAATGTACAGCTGTTACCAAAGAAATAAGTGGCACAGTAAGGTTTTACATTTTATGTGAACTCTAATCTGAAATCTTTTGTCTTAATATTATAATCTATTACCTATTTGCAGGAAGCCATAGAATAATTCTTTAATAATTGAGTTTTTTAAAAAACAGAATTAATAAGTAAATACCATACTTGACCTAGATTCATTTTGGTCCTTTCATATAAAATTAAGCTTCTTGTATAACTATAAATGTTAAAAATGCAATTTTAATGTGCAGTTTTTTTTGTGGGTTTTGTTTTTATTATTATTCCAGAAGAAATCTCTGGTTAGGAAAATTAAGCAAGAACAAATACCTTTATTTTGGCTTGTAATTAGATTGTACCTATCATAATTAGTTATTGGAGAAATCTAAGGTATTTTTCTTTTGACTAAGGAAGGTGATAATACTACACTTAATATCCCTAAAATGTTACATTTCTCAGTTCAAATGACACCAACCTTACAGCTACTTATTTTGAATTTTGGTGTTCCTAAATCCAAGATCCATCCAAGATCTGAAATGTTTTAGAAGTGAGCAAATGTGTATTTCTTACCTTTGCTTAATTACCATAACTACTAAGAATGTTTTACACTTTGAATCTGCCAATACAAATAATAGTTTTCTGTTTCTGGAATTTTTCCTATTATGCAAATCAACTACGTTTCTGAAGAGCAAGTTTGGCCAAACTGAACAGAGATGTCTACGAAATACAGCCTATGAGGAAATTAATTAAGAAAGGTTAATTAAAGCTCTTATTAGTTGTTGAATTCAAGAAGTGAAACTGAATATAAGGAGGGTAAACAATAAAAGATTGGTGGTATCCTAGAAACAGACTTTTAGATTTGGAAGTGACCTCAACCATTATCAAGTGACAAATGAGAGAACTGAGGCTTGCTGAGACTCAGTGACTTGCCCAAGGTGTCAGAGACAGTGGGGGGAGTTTTAGGAATGTACCAACCTCACCCCAACTCTAATCTTTACTTGACACTATCCCTGATGGTGACAGCCAATCAATAGTAATCTCAATCGTTTGCAGCAGCATCAGAGTTTTTCTAAATGGATCAATTCTAAGGTGATATAATTCAAGAGGTTTGCAAACTTTTCCTGTAAAAGGTCAATAGTAAATATTTTAGGCCTTGTGGGCAACAATCTTTCTCAATCTTCTTTTCTTATTTGTAATGCTTTACAAATGTAAAAACCATTTTTAGTTTGAGTTTCGGTTAAAAAACAGGCTAATGGCCAGATTTGGACCCTGAGCCAGTAGTTTGCCAATCCCTCTTGTATGTCAGAGAGTGTTGGTCAGTATACTTTTCACTGGCCCTAGGCAGAGTGAAAACCACAGGGCAATGTAGCACGCTAAATTCATTCAATGTAAAGGACTGTCCTCTGTTCTGAAATGATGTCCTTCCTCCATTCTGGGGGAAAGAGAGGCATTAAAATGTTCTCTCTTTCATAGAATAATAATAATACAGGTAGTACCTATTCATAGTTACCTATGTAACGATAAAGTCCAGCTCACTCTCAAGCTGGGAAAAGAGGGAAGATGGTAAGCACCACCTTTTCAAGGGAGGAATATCAAAGAACTTGTGGATATGTCTTAAAACCACCTCGAAAAGCAAGAAATAAGCACATTGCCTCTCCTCTATTGTCCTGAGCAACTCAGCTTTGACCTCAAACTTGCATGTCCTACCATCCTCGTTAACGCTGGTGTGTGATTCTCAGTGGGCCCCACGGGAAGGAAGCCCCAATCATCAGGACCAAACATGGGTTTATGAAAATATTAACCCAGAAATACCAAAAATCACTCCTACAGATTCTTTCATGCAGTAATATTGCCAGTGCTATTTTAGTCTCGCAGTAAGGTTTGTAGGTGTCCTGAGTGACGTCCCAAAGGCCTTGCTGACCTTTATCTAGCTCTGATTGAAGGTAAACATTGTGAAGAATACTGGGCTGAGTTTCTTAGAGGAACGTTTCCTACAGATGATGATTTTTAAAAATTGTACAGTATTCACAACTTCTCATCTAAGAATTTTGCTGTGCTGCACCTAGTCCAGCAGATGCATATCAGAAAAATAATCTATATTCTTGTTAGCCTACACAGAGTTTTAAAAAAGAGACATGTGGAACGGTATTGTTTCTTCCACCTATAAGAGGAAGAATAAGAGTTCTGTAAAATTCTAATTTCTTTAGCACATTCTTAACCAATTACTGGAAGTAGCTCAGGACATTACCCTAACCATGGAACATTCTACCCAAACGCTAATCAACTGAAACCCCAGGTTTCATACTTGCACCTGTTTAGGAAGTGAACCCTTTTCACATGGTTGTAATACAAAAAGCTCAAAGTTTCTTCTTTGTAGTTACAGCAAGCCCTCGCCTAACATTGTCAATAGGTTCTTGGAAACTGCAACTTTAAGTGAAACGACATACAACAAAACCAATTTTACCACAGGCTAATAGGTATAAACAAGAATCAAGTTCCTACAGCATATTTCGGGTCACAAAAACATCACCAAACCTCTATATGAAGACCCAAAACAGTACATTAAACATTGAAATAAATGTGAGCCATGCATACATTTCATAAAAACAAGATAATTCTTTTCCAACCTGCTTATTCCAGTTCAGGGTTGCAGGCGACGGAAGCCTATCCCGACAGCTCAGGGGACAAGTCAGGGGCCAGCCCTGGACAGGACACACTTCCATGGCAGGGCCACTCACACTCACACCCACACTGAGTCAGTTTCGGACAATTTAGACACTCTAAGTCACCTCACGTGCACATCTTTGGGATGTGGGAGGAAACCGGAAGACCCAGAGAAAATCCATGCAGACGTGGGAGAACGTGCAAAACTCCACACAGACAGAGAGCCTGGCCAGGAATCATTTTCTTTTCTCATCAACGTTATAACAAAATGACATTTAATGAAATGTTATTCAAGGATCTGCTGTTGATCCTTTTGTAGCATTTCTAGAGACCCTGACATTTCAAAGGCCCAAATCTTGAAAGTTATATATGGACTAACACACTTCAAAAAGGTGGTCAGAAGAGGCTGTGCCTGTTCAGGAGCATGTGTTTTTCAAACTACTGATGTTTAGCATTAATTGTCAATGGAAGTTTACCATTAAGCTTCTAAATGGAACTATGTCTCATGAGATTCTGACATTTTCACTCGGACATTCATTCATTGGCAGAAACACCAACCCTGATAGCAGACGTGTGAGTGTGGCCTATGAAGTTCAAACATACAAGAAAAAAAGAGTTTCTGATTTGATACTGAAAAAAACAAATTTGGTCATCAGATTTATTGCCTACAATAATTTTTAAATTTATCGCAAGCAATAAACATATGGAATATACTCTAAAAATGGCATGGTATTTCTTTTTGGCAGAATTGGTATGATGTAAACCAGAAAATATCATCTTTTCATATTATTTTGTTGAGTAATACAGCACTAGCATATACCAAAAGTTGAAAAAGTTGGCTCTTTGCCTTAGTAACTTTGAGTAGTGAGTTACATAATTTGCCAGCACTTACCATCTGCTGTAACCCTTATCTCTTTCTTTTTCTGGGTGTTTAAAATTATTTTTCTGGGTACTTTTTCATAGCTTTTAATATAAAAATTATTATTCATACATTGTATTTATTTTATTATGTTTCGTTATTTCTACAAAACAGGTAATATTAGTCTGTTCAGGCTGCTATAACAAAATACTATATAGACTGGGCTTTAAACAACAGAAATTTATTTCTCAGGTTTAGAGGCTGAAAAGTCCAAGGTCAAGGCACTGGCAAATTCAGTATCTGGTGAGATTCAGCTTCTTTGGTTCATAGACAGCCCTCTTTTCACTGTGTCCTCACCTGGTAGAAGCGGGGAGGGAGTTCTCTGGGGTCTCTTTCACAAGGGCTCTGCCTCCATCACATAATCACCTCTCAAAGGCCCCACTTCCAAGTACCATCACAATGGGGATTAGGTTTTAACACACGAATTTTGGCAGGACACAAATATTCAGTCTATAGCAGACAATAAGAAAAAATTTAAGTTTTTTCCTAGTCGCTCACTTATTAAATATTACTGAAGAGCTTACAGCTCTCCCTCAGTTACACTCACCACATACTAAATTCAGGGTTCAACCACATGTAAGGCATTTTCAGATATGCTTGGAGAATATAGAGTATTGAACACAAATGCACAGAATTTCACTGTTAGTTTCTGATGTGTACTTCACATCACTGACGATTAAATGCCATGCTATTATATTTAATTTCCCATTGTTCACTCAGTCTTCTATTTTTCACATGTCTTCTGTCACCAGAAACCTACGTGTGACAGAGTGAGAAAAGTTGGCATTGAATTGAAATAGCTTCCTTTGGGCATAGTTTTCATTCAAAAACAGGTTTATCCTGGGTGATACTACACTTGGTAATGCGATTGTGACTATAAAATTTTATCTGGCTCAGTATTCCCTTTCCTACCCAGAGTAGGGCTAGCACACATTAAGGAGAAGCATCCTTTTTGATTTCTATTCCAGACATTCGGAGGCATAGAAATGTCCTGGAAAACAAACCAATTGCTCATATCCCAACTCTATGTATGTGACTTTATCCTTCTAACTGCAGGGTGGCAAATCCCACCTTAGCAAAATAATGGTGGTGAGCAGCTAAAATGACTTGGCAGAATTCTTGAGAGTCGTGGTGGCATAGTTCTCTTCCTCCAACCCCTTCTTTTCAGACCTATCACTGTATCATATATGACAAGAGCACATGTAGAGTCCATGCCAGGGTGTCTATGGCTAGAAACAGAATCAAAAGGAAAGTTAGCCATGACATATCAAATTAATGCAATTTTATTCTCCCTTATACAAGGTAAGTGTCAGGGCTAACAATTTAAATAAAAACAATTTAACTTTAAATAATTCAATGTACTTTTTCAATAATATGGCAATAACTACATATAGCGCCAGATGTATATTAGACTAGTAAGGGGGATCACTTTGTAAATTATATAAATGTCTAAACCACTATGCTGTACACCAGAAACTAATATAATACTAAATGTCAACGGTAATTGAAAAAATTTTTAAAGGGAAAGGGGAATAAGCAGCTCAAATTTCCAGGTATAAAACAAACAAGTCATGCGGATGTAACATGCAGCAGAGGGAATATAGTCAATAATACTGTGATGGCATTGTATGGAGTCAGATGGCTGCTGGACTTACCACGGTGATCACTTCTTTAGGTATATAAAATGTTGAATAACTATGGTGTACACCTGAAACTAATATAATGTTATGTTAGCAATATTTTAATTAATATATTTTTTAAAAGAATTGATATACTTTTGACAAAGCTGCTTTCCATTAGGAACCTATATACTCAATGAGTACACCCACCTAATCCCATTAAGGATCACTGAATTTCAGAACTGGAAGGGATATTAGAGACTCCAATTGGAGTTAGCCAGTTAGAGGTAAAAATAGCACCTTTATTATTAATAAGGCTGTTTGGGGAGTGAGGGTTAGGGCTGAGGGCCAAGTGAGCTTGCTAATAGTCCCTGACATAACTCTGTCCCACCCCTTACTCCCCCATACAGGAGGAGTACTAGGGGGACGGTTCTGTTCAAATCCTGAACAGATCTTGAGACTGCCTCAGTCTGGTAAGGGCTGAAAGTTTATATGCTTATGTTCTTTTTAATAGATTAACTCCACTCAATTAGAATCTGTGGATTCATGACTACTAACTAGGTAGGGTAAAAGGCCAGAGTGTTACTCTGGAGGGGAGTCCCTTCACATGGAAACAGGACTAAGGGGAGAGCACACCACTTTCCAGCATTTATGAGGTACAGAGCCACAGGAGCCTTGTGACTAAAATCCTCTATTTCACTTCAAAATAATTCAAGAATAGCCTAATAAGAATGTACTGTAAGTTATTAACGCAGAACTCTAATCTACTCATAATAATAAGACTTTTACTAACCTCTCTCAAACATATTGGCAAAAAATTAATAAATTTTAGAGTTCCGGGCACGCACGGGATCCCAGGGCGGAACGGAGAGCACAGAGACCAGGAGGGCCCAGCTTAAGAGGCACAAGGTTCAACATATCCAGAGGCCAACTCCAGACCAAACCAGAGTACTACTGGGTTTGACCTACAAGTCACACACCCAGAGGGAATTCTCTGCAGGCACTAGAGCCCATAGAGGCCAAACCACATTTAAGTGGTCAACCCTCACGCAGCAGAACGCCCTGCGTTGGGCAGAGCCAAGTCTCACAACGAGTCAGCCTAGGAGTTAACCCCACCTACTCACAAGCGAAAAGCAATTAAAGATCTTCTTGAACAGGACAATATACACAACACAAGAGTCACCTTTGGAGCACATGCAGAGGAGAAGAATGAAGTAGTACAAGTCAAATATAAAGGACACATACTACATAAGATAACCTAGCAAGAACTAAGAACTCTAGGGGATCTACCTAATACTTCAAAGCAAACACAGAGAGTCAGCCAGAATGGGGAAACAAAGATACACGTCCCAAATAAAAGAACAGAAGAAACCTCCACAACTGGAACCAAATGAAGCAGAGGTAACCAACCTTTCAGAGACAGAGTTCAGAACACTGGTGATAAGAATGTTTAAGGAGCTTAGAGAAGACATAAAGAAGGATGTAGAAATCATAACGAACAACCAGTTAGAACTAAAGAACACAATTACCGAAATTAAGAACTCACTTGAAGCAGGTTAGATGAAGCAGAGGATCGAATCAGCGACTTAGAAGACAAGGTAGCAGAGATCACCCAAACGGAACAACAGAAAGAAAAAAGAATAAAAAACAATGAGGATGGCTTAAGAGACCTCTGGGATAACATCAAGCGCAACAACATGCGCATCATAGGAATACCAGAAGGTGAAGAGAGGAAGCAAGGGATTGAGAACATATTTGAAGTAATAATGTCTGAAAACTTCCCCAACCTGATGAAGGAAACCAACATACAAGCCCAGGAAGTGCAGAGAGTTCCAACCAGGATAAACCCAAACAGGTCCACACCAAGACACATTATAGTTAAAATGGCAAAGCTTAAAGACAAAGAGAGAATCCTAAAAGCAGCAAGAGAAAGACAGAGGGTTACATACAAGGGAACTCCCATAAGACTATCAAATGATATTTCTACAGAAACATTGAAGGCCAGGAGGGAGTGGCAGGAGATACTCAAAGTGATGGAAAACAAAGGCCTACAACCTAGATCGCTTTATCCAGCAAGGCTATCATTTAAAGTTGATGGAGAGATAAAGAGCTTTCCAGAAAAAAATAAGCTAAAGGAATTTATTACAACCAAGCCAGCATTGCAAGAAATACTAAAAGGACTTCTGTAAATAGAAGAAAGATCAAAACAATCTAACTACAAATTAAAAAATGGCAATAACTATGTACCTATCAATAATCACTTTAAATGTAAATGGATTAAATGCTCCAATCAAGAGACTTAGGGTGGCTGACTGGATAAGAAAGCAAGACCCTTGTATATGCTGTATACAAGAGACTCACCTCAGAACAAAAGACACACACAGGCTGAAAGTGAAGGGTTGGAGTAAGATATTTCATGCAAATGGAAATGAGAAAAAAGCTGGAGTTGCAATACTTATATCTGACAAAATAGACTTTAAAATGAAGAACATACTAAAAGATAAAGATGGGCACTATATAATAATAAAGGGATAGATCCGACAAGAGGACATAACCTTAGTAAACATCTATGCACCCAACATAGGAGCACCTAAATATATAAAACAGGTACTGACTGACATAAAGACAGAGATCAACAGTAACACTATTATAGTAGGGGACTTAAACACACCTCTGACAACAAGGGACAGGTCTTCCAGACAGAAAATCAATATGGAAACAGCAGCCTTAAATGATACATTGGACCACTTGGATTTAATCGATATTTTCAGAACATTTCATCCCAATGCTGCAAAATACACGTTTTTCTCAAGCGCACATGGAACATTTTCCAAGATAGATCATATGTTAGGCCACAAAACAAGTCTTGATAAATTTAAGAAAATTGAAATCATACCAATTGTCTTCTCTGATCACAATGCTATGAAATTAGAAATGAACTACAGGAAAAAAACTGGAAGACACACCAATTCATGGAGGCTGAATAACTTATTACTAAATTATGAATGGGTCAAGCAGGAGATCAAGGAAGAAATCAAAAGATATCTCGAGACAAACGAAAATGAAAACACGACAACCCAAAATCTATGGGATGCCGCGAAAGCAGTCCTAAGAGGGAAATTCATAGCTTTGCAGGCCTACCTAAAGAAACAAGAAACATCACTAATCAACAGTTTATCTTCACATTTAAGGGATTTGGAAAAAGAACAGCAAAATAAGCCCGAAGGGAACACAAGGAAGGAGATAATAAAGATCAGAGCGAAATAAATGAAATAGAAACCAGAAAAACAATACAAAAGATCAATGAATCCAAGAGTTGGTTCTTAGAGAAGATAAACAAAATCGATAAACCTTTAGCCAGACTCATTAAAAAAAAAGAGAGAGAGGACGCAAATTAATAAAATCAGAAATGAAAGAGGAGAAGTGACAACGGACACTGCAGAAATACAAAAAGTTTTAAGAAGTTACTATGAGCAACTATATGCCAACAAATTTGACAATTTGGAAGAAATGGACAATTTTCTAGAGGCGTACAACCTTCCAAGGCTAACTCAAGAAGAAACAGAAAACCTGAATAGACTGATTACCACCACGGAAATTGAATCAGTAATCAACAGACTCCCAACAAACAAAAGCCCTGGACCAGATGGCTTTACAGGTGAATTTTACAAAACGTTCAAAAAAGAATTATCACCTATTCTCCTCAAGCTCTTCCAAAAAATCCAGAAGGAAGGAAGACTCCCAAACACTTTTTACGAAGCCACTATCACCCTGATCCCAAAATCAGACAAAGACACCACAAAAAAAGAAAACTACAGGCCGATATCTCTAATGAATATAGATGCAAAAATCCTCAACAAAATATTAGCGAACAGAATTCAGCAATACATTAAAAAGATCATTCACCATGATCAAGTGGGATTCATCCCTGGTATGCAAGGGTGGTTCAACATCCGCAAATCAATTAACGTGATACACCACATTAACAAAATGAAAAATAAAAATCACATGATCATATCAATAGATGCAGAAAAAGCATTTGATAAAATCCAACAGCCATTTATGATAAAAACCCTTAAGAAAGTGGGAATAGAGGGATCATATCTCAACATAATAAAGGCCATATATGACAAACCCACAGCTAACATCATACTCAATGGGGAAAAGCTAAAACCATTCCCCCTAAGATCAGGAACAAGGCAAGGTTGCCCACTATCTCCGCTTCTATTCAACATAGTGCTGCAAGTTCTAGCCACAGCAATCAGACAAGAAAAAGAAATAAAAGGCATCCAAATTGGTAAGGAGGAAGTAAAATTATCATTATATGCAGATGATGTGATACTATATATAGAGAACCCTAAAGACTCCACCAAGAAGCTATTAGAGCTGATAGATGAATTTAGTAAAGTAGCAGGATACAAAATTAATATTCAGAAATCAGTTGCATTTGTATATACCAATAATAAAACATCAGAAGGAGAAATTAAAAAAACAATCCCATTTACAATCGCTCCAAAGACTATAAAATACCTGGGAATAAATTTAACCAAAGAAGTAAAAGATCTGTACTCAAGAAATTATAAGACAGTGAAGAAAGGAATGAAAGAAGATATAAATAGATGGAAACACATATCATGTTCATGGATAGGAAGAATTAATATAGTTAAAATGTCCATACTGCCTAAGGCAATATACATATTCAACGCAATTCCTATCAAACTACCAACGACGTTTTTCACAGAAATAGAACATATAATCCTAAAAGTTATATGGGACCATAAAAGACCCCGTATAGCCTCAGCAATCTTGAGAAATAAGAACAAAGTGGGAGGTATAACAATACCTGACTTCAAATTATACTACAAGGCTACAGTAATCAAAACAGCATGGTACTGGCATAAAAACAGACACATAGATCAATGGAACAGAATAGAAAGTCCAGAAATAAATCCATGCCTATATGGCCATTTAATCTACGACAATGGAAGCACGAATGTACAATGGGGTAAAGACAGTCTATTCAATAAATGGTGCTGGGAAACCTGGACAGACACATGCAAAAAAATGAAGCTGGACCACCTCCTTACACCATATACAAAATTAATTCAAAATGGCTTAAAGACTTAAATGTAAGATCTGAAACCATAAAATACCTAGAAGAAAATATAGGAAGAAACTTCACAGACATTACCCGGAGTAAGATTTTTACTGATATATCCCCTCGCGCGAGGGAAGTAAGAGAAAAAATAAACATGTGGGATTATATCAAACTAAAAAGTTTTTTCACAGCAAAGTAAACCATCAATAACACAAAAAGGGATCTTACTGAATGGGAAAAGATATTTGCCAATGATATATCTGATAAGGGATTAATATCACAAATCTATAAAAAACTCACTCAACTCAACTCCAAAAAAACAAACGACCCAATTAAAAAATGGGCAGAGGACTTGAAGAGACATTTTTCTAAACAGGACATACAGATGGCAAACAGACATATGAAGAAATGCTCAACCTCACTAACCATCAGAGAAATGCAAATAAAAACCACAATGAGATACCACCTCATCCCAGTCAAAATGGCTATCATCAATAAATCAACAAACAACAAGTGCTGGAGTGGATGTGGAGAAAAGGAAACGCTTGTGCACTGTTGGTGGGATTGCAGATTGGTGCAGCCACTATGGAAAACAGTATGGAGGTATCTCAAAAATCTGAAAATGGAACTACCCTATGATCCAGTAATTCCACTCCTAGGTATCTATCCGGAGAAATCCAAAACTCCAATTCAAAAATCTTTATGCACTCCTATGTTTATTGCAGCACTATACACAATAGCTAAGACATGGAAACAACCGAAATGCCCATCGGTAGATGACTGGATTAAGAAACTGTGGTACATTTATACAATGGAGTATTACGCAGCCATAAAGAAGAAAGAAATCTTACCATTTGCAACAACATGGATGGACCTAGAGAACATTATGTTAGGTGAAATAAGTCAGACAGAGAAAGATAAGTACCATATGATCTCACTTATATGCGGAATCTAAAGAAAAGAATAAGTGAATGAACTAATCAGAAACAGTTTTGGAGACAAAGAGGAAAAACTGAGGGTTGCTAGATGGGTGGGGGGGTGGTGGGGGTAAGGGGGAAGGTGAGGGGATTAGAAAACAATCAGTAACCACAAGATGGCCACGGGGTTTTGAAAATTAATCTGGGGAACGTAATTTAGTGGTTACCAGAGGGTAAGGGGGTTGGGGGGTGGGAGATGAGGGTAAGGGGGATCAAATATATGGTGATGGAAGGAGAACTGACTCTGGGTGGTGAACACACAATGGGATTTATAGATGATGTGATACAGAATTGTACACCTGAAATCTATGTAATTTTACTAACAATTGTCACCCCAATAAATTAAAAAAATATTACACAGAAAGAAAATTAATAAATTTTAAATCACTGTAGTTTTCCTCTCTCAAAGTTGTATCACAACAATTTACCTTACATGTCAAATTGTAAGTAATTTTAACAACAACAAACTTACTTTGAAGGAATTAATACTGAATATAGACTTGCTCTCTATGAAAGGAGTTAAAGATTAAAACTGAGAAGATGAGTTTTGCTTGCAATCTAATTCTAAAAGATAGGACTTCTACAATTAAAAAAAAATTAAATCTCGGTCAATGACATTACATTGACTGATGAAGTTCACAAACATATGGAAGCCATCTGTTAAAAAGCAATCAATATGTTCCCAAGCCGCAGCCACACCACCGTGATTCTCTAACGCCAGCGGCCTCTAACTCTCCAAGCTCCAGCACAAGGAGAGTGGGGTAAGCGAGGAGGTCTCCATAACTCATACAAGGCCAACTGCCACATAAAGCACAGAGGAAGCAATTGGCTATAAAAGCTGTGTTTCTTCTCCTGGGGGAGTGAAGAAACCTTATCATCACAGGTCTGATATTGTGCCACTCCTAGAAATTAGATGTTATCAGAAGTCTACTGAATTTCTGATTCGCAAACTTCCCTTCCAGCCTCTGGTGCAAGAAATTGCTCAAGACTTCAAAACACATCTGCGCTTCCAGAGTGCAGCTACTGGTGCTTTGCAGAAGTGAGGCCTGTCTGGTTGGCTTTTTTGAAGACACCAACCTGTGTGCTATCCATGCCAAACATGTAAGAATTAAGCTAGAAGACATCCAGCTAGGACGCCACATAAGCATAAAGAACGTGCTTAAGAATCCACTATGATAGAAACATATCAATATTTTTTTAAGAAAAAATTCTCTTTAAAAAAAATTCTCTTCTTCCTGTTATTGGTAGTTCTGAACGTTAGATATTTATTTCCCATAGGGTCAAAACGTACCTAAGAATATGATTGCAAGTGGAAAAATAGGGGACAGAAATCAGGTATTGGCAGCTTTTCCATTTTCAATTATGTGTGAATTTTTAATATAAACGCGGGGACATAAAGCATTAATGCAAGTCAAAAGGTTTCAGTGACCAAGTTTCAGCAGTTCAAATTTATAACAATTTGCTGGACAATGCCAGCATTTGGATTTTTATTTATGGCAACTAAATGATGTTTGTAGCATTTTTATCATACAGTAGATTCCATCCATTCACTATACTTTTCTAACTGAGCTGTCCTACATGCAAGTACATGTTTTTAATGTTGTCTGCCTTCTCTGCTGTTCCTGTAAGTTTGCTGTTAAAATACATTAAATTAAAAACAAACAAAAAATAACAATCAAACCAAGAAAGGCAGTAACAGATCCATATAATAGGTGTTCAGTGTACTTGTTGAATTATTACAAAGAGTGAATATATAAAATCTGAAGAAACTGGGCTTTTATCTCTGAACATTAAGACCTTGAATTCATTCAGTGCTCATTATTTTAATAAAATACCTGAGATCAGAAAGCTGTGAGCTTATGTGTTATGGTCTTTAATAGAAATGCTATTTAGAATAGGAGTTTACTGAAATGAAACTGGCAGGATACTGAAAAATCATTCAAGTTGCTCAAATTATGAAAAATAGAATTTTTTACCTAAGGTTTTAAAAAATCTAATTCCTTAATAAAAAATGTTTTTCCTTTAAATGAAAAGTTTCATCTATAGTACACCTTATTTAGACCATAGTGAGATTCCAAACCACTCTACAACATTTGGCTAATCAATCCAGTAAAGAAAAAAATAATCTTAAAAAAGCAATATGCAAAATAGCACCAAAAGACCAGGGTAAACTGCAAATACCAGGTTGGTTTTACACAGCATTGAGCATTCTAATTAGAGTTTCTAGACTGCCTTGAACTGCCCTATTGTCTTCTGGATTCTCATCCACTCTTATGATTTCAAATATCATCTTATGTGTTAATTACCTTCAAACATATACTCCAGCCATCACCTCTCTTCTTACTGTGTTGACCTGTATTTCTCTTCCCACTTCATCAACAGGATTAGTTTCATAAAATCATAGGCATGCAAAATATTTTTATGGAAGTGTTATAAACATTAATAGTATCAGTTTGTACAAGGTACTGTGAATACAAAAGAAAGAGAAATAGGAAAAGCTTCAGAGGGAATATTGGAGTAAATGTGTTTAAGGGAAGGAGTGATAAATAGGGAGGAAATAGACTGGCATTGTAGGGAGAAAACACAGCGTGACTCAAGTTCCCAAATCATGAATCAGCCTGTAAAACAGTTCCGTAAAACATGGGCCCTGGAGTGCCAAGTGGGGAATGGCCAGAAACCAGTCAAAGGCCAGATCAGGGAGGGTGATTTGTCACACTTGGGAATTCAAATGTATTCCATATTTCTTATGTTTATTGTGCAATGATAGAGAACCATTAAAGGGCTTTCTAAGCAAAGGAGGAACAGGATCAGATTTAGATGTAACGGGAAAAAATGTTTTCTATTTTAATCTCTACTGTCTTCTAAAGAACATGGATTAAAAACTAAAATAAAGAAAGAACATGGATTAAATTTGTTCTGCTGAGCCTCTGAAGAAATTTGGCTCTACATGTTTTTGAGTGGAAAGCTAGAAAAGCTGAAAGGCTATGCTTTCCAGAGGGAAAAGGAATTCCCTAGGACAACTGTAGGGAAATGGGACAGAGGTGAGAGAAGCCAGCAAAATAGCCAATGGTAATGTTCCTATATTTTCCATAAAGCACTAACTCACACTTTGAGTGGTTGATTTATTGTTTGTTTTGATAGAAACTAAGCTTCATTTCATGGTAACTCCCAGCAACAGTACCCACTGAACACAAAGATGGAAAAGACTAGGAGAGTGCTGTGACAAACAGACTCTAAGATGTCTCCTCATGATCTTTATTTCTTGGTGTTCACATCTCTGGTGTTCATGCCCCTTTGAATGTGGGAAGACCTGTAACCTGCTTACAATGAATTGAATATAATAGCAAAGGTGATGGGCTGTCACTCCCATGGTCCTCCTTGCTGGTTTGAAGAAAACAGCCATGTCGGGAAAGTCCACATGACAAGGGACTGTAAGTGGCCTCTAGGAGCTGAGAGCAGCCTTCCGCCAGCAGCCAGAAAGAAGTGGGGCTCTGAGTATACAACCACAAACAGATGAATTCTGCCAACAACCTGAGTGAGCTGGAAGCAGATTCTTTCCAGTGAAGCCTCCAAATGAGAACACAGCTCTGTCGATACTTTGCAGTCTTGTGAGACCCTAAGCAAGGAACCAGGTAAACTGCACCCGACCCCTGACTATGAAATAAAAAAAATCCTCTAAAATTTGTGGTAATTTGTTATGTAACAATAAAAAACTAATATAAATGTGACAACCCTCCTCCACAGTGTCTCCTTTCACCAAATTTACAGGTATTTCATAGTCTGTGGCCTTCATCTGACCTCTGGGTTATATAAGTTTTAGAAAAATCACTTTCTAAAGCAGCTGGAAGGATAGATTGGAGGAGTGGCAGACTGTAGACAGCAGATAATGGCAATAGCCCAGACGAGAAATGGTGAGGGCCTAAATCAAGTTAGAAAATACAGGAGTAAGAGCAGGTTTCAGGAGAAATATAATGATTCCCTACGGGGCATGGTAAGTTCAAGTGTCTGTAGACCCTCCAAGTGAAGATATCTAGTAAATTTTGGCACTAACTTCGAGAAATGCTAGTTTTGATCTAGCAAGATTCACATTTCCCTAGACATAACCCTTCACTACCTAACAGTAACCTGCCTTTTCAGCCCTCACCATATATTCTATGCTTCATGGAGTTATTTGATGCTTCCCAAGTAGAACACGTATATTCATATCTCCATGTCTTTGCTCATGCTTTGAATGAAATGCATGTCCCAATTACATTTATTTATTAAAATCCAACTCACCTCTTAAAATGCAATTAACATGTCAATATACTTTGTTAGATCATAGCTTCCTCAAGGGTAGGGCTCTTTGTTTTGCTTACAGATATGCCTCATAATTCTAGAATAGTGTCTGGCATATAGTAAGTAGTCAATAAATGAGTAAATGAATGAATGTCTCAGAATTAGCAATTTTTAATTCTCTCCCCAATCACAGAACAAATACCATGTATTCCACATGCTTAACAAATATTTTCTGATTAAGCAGTAACCACCAAGCAGTAACAACTAAGAACCTCTCTGGATGTTTCTGAACAAATGAGGAAAAGAAAATATAAGTTTAATAGGAATTATAATGAAAGGAGGGTGTATACCTGAACTTTAGCTCTATGGAACACTGTGGATCACTTAATTCATTCAACAAATGGTTGCCGAGCCCATAGTAGTACATGCGCGATGTGACTGGTTACCCAAAAGTCATTCCCAACCCCTTCTCCTTTGCTTCCCTCTAATTACAGAGGTGGAAGTGGACACTCATATTCCCAGCCTCCTTTATAGCTAGGGACACCATTATGGTCAATGAAATGCAAAGGGAACTACTGGATATGTGATTTGAAAAATGTGTCTTTCCTGGCAAAAAAAGAAGAAAGTGGAAAGCTCTGTTGTAGTGTCCTTTGCTTCCTGCCTTTGAAAATGGTTGTGATGCTTGGAGCTTTGCCATCCATCTTGTCACTAAGTGAGAAGGCAAAGGGAATCACAGAGATACCAACCTAAGTCTTTGCATTATTATGCTGCTAACCTGATGCCAGTAAAGCACCTGATTCTGGACTCGCTGTTATGTTAGACAAACAAACCGCTCTTGTTTAAGATCTATTCGTCTGTTATTCTGTTACTTGTAGATAAAAATATTTCCAAATTAGTAGAGGAGGTTAGAAAATCTGGATAACAATACAATCGGGTAAATAATGCTACCCATGAAATGCCTTTAAAAATGCATAATTTGATTTTGAAACTATGGTTTTAAAAGATACTTACGTATCTTTTAAAATATGTAGGTTTTAAAAGATACTTACGTATCTTTTAAAATATGTATTATAAGTTACCCTAGCATTTCACTGTGTTCTCATAGTCTTCACTGTCTCTTCTATCACTGTGGATAACTGTGTCAAAAATGAAGAAATTATTAATTTTTTCCCCACCCTTCTTTCTTCCGCCTCTCCCCCCACACTCCAGTTCGACCTCGGGCGCTAGAAGCACAGTGCTCCAACCACCTGAGCCACCGGGCTAGCCCAGAAATTATGATTTCAATAGAGTATGTTTGTCAACTCTGATTTCAGAGATAGGCCTATTAAAATAAAAATTAAAGG
The DNA here is from genome assembly GCF_004115265.2 of Rhinolophus ferrumequinum. NCBI lineage: Eukaryota > Metazoa > Chordata > Mammalia > Chiroptera > Rhinolophidae > Rhinolophus > Rhinolophus ferrumequinum. The sequence continues at coordinate 26,000,817 of NC_046296.1, read as the reverse complement.
AACAGAATATTGTAAACATGGAAAATTAGAATTACTGAAAATTCCAAATTTATCCACCCAAAAGTTTCAAAGTAATTATATTCCAAAATAATGGAGCTCTATTTACACTTTAAAAAACAAACAAACAAACAAACAGTTTAGTAAGATTTTTATTTATAGACATTGCAAAAGACTGAGGTGGTGATGACAGAGCACATTACATAATTTTTTTCCTACTTTTAAAACTCCAAACCATTTACAGGACCATTTTTTAAGCTGTCTAAAAAGTATAATGAGAACTCTATGCTTTTCTCTGTTATACTTGCTAAGTGTCATCAGGACCTGAGTAGCGTTTTAAATTGCTTTCATAAATGAATCGTGTAGCCAATCGTCAGTTCCTAGAATTGCTGAATAAATGAAGCAAATATTCAATAAGAAACCACCAGTGTAATAAATGATAAGCCTGGTGACTTCCTGATAGACTAAAAAAAGGAATCATTTATTAAAACTATTTCAATGAAATTTCATTAACAGGAACTGTTTTGCATTAGTGAAAATTACTATGAAGAGCAAAGTTGTCAGCATCTTCCTTCTTATTTTTTATTCACAGGCACTAGTCAGGAAATACTTACAAGGTTAAGAAAGCACTGAGCTGGGCCTGGAGTTGGAGGATACACAGATGAATGAAACAAGAATCCCTCCCTCCAAGAAGCTGTCATTGTAGAGTGGCAGCCAGCCTACATAGGCAGAAAGCTTCTAAACCATATCCTAGTAGTTCTGTTAAGGTTGGGCCTATTAGAATCTAGGGGTGGGAGAGCAGCCCAGATGAATGGCTTTATTCCTGTTTATTAAGGAGCGGCATTTAAATCCCATGCTGGTAGAATGGTCCATGTTAGTTATGCCCATAAAGAGATAAGTATATCAAATTTAGCCTAGGTGAGGGCTGCAAGAACTAATGAAATGTACCATAACAAAACAAAAGAACTGACAGAATGAAGTGAAACTGTGTTTGTTTGTCTTTACTTTAATCAGGTATTATTATTACTATTTTAAAGAGTTAAAGTCAGTGTTTCCTGACCTGAAACTTGTTTCTTGATAATGTCTTGACAAAAAAAAAAAAAAAAAAAAAAGCGAAGATACTTATTAGAATTCCATATCTTAGCTCTTGGCAGTATTATGTTTTCAGCTATACAACATATTTAAATCAGGTATATGTAGGTTGACCAATTCTTATAGAAATTCCTGCCAGAATTAAAAATGTTATTATGGGTAATTATCATAAAAAAGATAATTAATCACATAGTAGTATAATTAGAACTGAATTCTAAAACTGTGACGCTGAACACATATCTACAAAAAACCTTATACAAGTGTACAAGAATATTCATAGCAGCTTTATCATAATAGCCATAAAAAGGAAAAATAATTCATTTATCTGTTATTAGGTGATTGTGATATTGTGCTGGGTTGAAGAGTGGCTCCCAAAAAGTTGCAACCACCTGGAACCTGTGAATGTGAGCTTATTTGGAAAAAAAGTCTTTGAAGGTATAATTAAGGATCTTGAGATGAGATTCACCCCTGATTAGAGTGACCACTAAAGCCAATAACACTGTCCATATAAGAGACAAAAGAGAAGAAAGACACAGAGACAGAGGGAAAGGCCATGTGAAGACAGAAGCAGAGACTGGAGTTAGACTGTCACAAGCCAAGGAGCACCTGATCCACCAGAAGCCACCAGAAGAAATAAGGAAGAATTTATCCCCTAGAGTGTTCAGAGGGAGAAGCATGGCCAACACCTTGATTTTGGGCTGCGGGCCTCCAGAGATGAGAGAGAATAAATTTCTGTTGTTTTAAGCTACAACGTTTGCGGTAATTTCTTAATACAGTCCAAGGATACTCATAACAGGTCTAGTCATAAAAACTGTGGTATATTTATACCATGCAATACTACTCAGCAATAAAAAAGAATGCACTACTGGTCAACAACATGGATGAATCTCACTAATCAGTTGAGTGAAAGAAGCTTTATAGTCAGACATACAGACACAATATAATTCTATTTATATGAAATTCAAGAACAGGCAAAATTAATCTATGGGAATGGAAATCAGAAGAGTGGTTCACGTCTGGGGGTGGGGGTGGGGATGGACTGGAAAAGGGCTTGAAGGCACTTTTGCGGGGGAATGGAATTGTCCTACATCTTGATTAGGATGGTTATTATATAGGTGAATACCTTAGTGAAAAGCTCATCAAAAAGTACACTTAAGAGCTGCTACGTTTTATTCAATGTAAATCACATCTTTATTAAAAAATACTGAAAAAGAAAAACTAAAACAGTAATGAGGACCGAAATTATACACTAAGGCAGAGGGGTTGGCAAACTACAGCCTATGGGCTGAATGTGACCTGCTGCCAATAAAACGTTATTGAAACACAGCCAAGTTCAATCATTTACATCTTGTGTGTGGCTGCTTTCACCTACAAAGTCAGAGTTGGGTAGTTCTGACAGAGACCGTATGGCCTGAAAAGCTGAACGCATTTACTGTCTAGCTCTTTATAGCTGAAATTTGCCAACCCATACACTAAAATTATAGTCTATAACTCTATGTCTACAGCTATGGAGGTCTTTTCTTGTCTAATATTCTGTATTTCTCATTATACTCCAGGGTATGAATTAGCGGTATTTGTTAAGACACTTGAAATATCATTACCCTCAGCACTAAGGTGAGATTTTGAACTAAATCTTATGATTCTTAGTGCATTAGTTCATTTTTATTTCATTTTCCATTTTCCAGCACGACCAATAGTTCACTACTGCACTGTCCAAAGTCATGGCATTTTATCTATATATACATTCCTCTCACCTAGGAACTGAAGGAGTTCAAAACATGCCACCCCAAAACATGCCGCTCTGCCATATTAACTATTTTGCGTTCAAGGAACTTGAAATTCAGCATAGACAAGAAAGACACTCTGACTTTCATTCTTTTTCTTAAAAGCAGATGAAATTCCTATATGAGAGATGTCCTTCCTGTACCAGAAGGAAAATAACATTCTTATCATCAAGGACAAGAAGTGAGGACTAAGAGAATTCCATTACAAGCAGACCTTGTGAAAATAATCCTTAGCTTCCGCACATAGTTTAGTTACTTTCCCATAGTTGCCTTTCTTTGTTCAACCTGATATAAAAGCAAGTAGGTTTTGCTATTTCTCTGGGTCTTCATTCCTGACGAAGGCTCCCGTGTCATGTGAAACTTGTATTAAATAAATCGGTATGCTTTTCTCCTGTTGATCTCTCTTATGTTAGTTTAATTCTCAGGACCAGCCTAAAAGAACCCTAAGAGGGTAAAGGTAAAAGTTTGCGTCTCCTACAGAACGTAACAGTTGCTTACAGAGAAATGAAAGAGAGAACTGGCAACAGATGGGACTAGGGCTGACAGAGTTTAACTTGAATTGATCCCAAAGGGCCATGGAGCAGAGCTTAAGAAGGGTCTAGCCAACTTGGTTGGATTCTTCCAGGCGTAGTTATCAAAGGGATCTAATCCAATGGTCTAGGGACTCTCAGGTAAGAGTGTCTGAGTTTAGAAAGTCAAAAATATCAGCCAGATATGGTTCTACATTGCCCTTCCAAAAACCAAAATTCTTAAAATGATCTCCAAGACCCTGAATAATGTGTCAGTGCCTACCTCCCAGCCTTTCTTCTTCCGCTCCTTCTATATCTTCTTTTAACAAGAGAGACATGATTCGTGTTGACCTTCAGAAGATTCTTCTGGCAGAAGTTGGGGAGAGCCTGAAATTGAGAAGAACAGTATAACTTAATAAGATAACAAGATAACTTAATAAGAAATCATTTAATGAATGCCTGAATTAGAAGAGTGAGAGTGGGAATGAAGAAATGTTGGAGTCCCGGAATATTCTATAGCAATGAAAATGAACAAACTATGGTTACATACGACAAACATGATGTTGAGCAAAAGCAGCAGGATACAAAAGGATATAAACAGTATAATTTCTTTCACATGAAGTTAAAAACAGAAAAAAATAACAAACTATGTTGTTTGAGAATGCTTCTAGATGTGGTAAAAAAGAAAAGCAAGGAAACAATGATCACCAAAGTAAAGATAGTGGTTACCTCAGGGTGGAAGACAGAGGCATAGAGGGGCTGCTGGTACAATTTTCTGTATGTATTTTATGTTATATCACAATTTAAAACAAAGTTAATAAAAGAGAAAAGGAGGACTTCTACAGAAACAGTTGAGGTAGAAGTAATTAGGACTTACATATAGGACGGTAAGAAAAAGGACTTGGAGTCAGACAGCCCGGGTTCAAATCTTGGTTCTGTTACTTATTAGTGGTGTAACATCGAACAGTTATCTAACCTAAGCCTCAATTTTTATTGAGGAAGCTAATAGGGTTGCTATTGAGATTAAATTTACCTTCTGTTTGATTATTTCTCCTTAAAAGAGTCACCCCTTCTGACTGATCAGCTGGTTAGACCTCCCTCAAATTACTGAGTTCATGAAATGCATTATAATGTTCTGTGTCCTACGAAATGAGTTCCTCCGTGCCTTTACAGGTCAGGTGGCTGAAAGATATTAAGCTGTCTGCTCTCCTAGCCGGTGGCTTACAATCTCCTGGAGAGGGCTGATTAAAACACAACTTCCTGGGCCTCACTCCTAAGTTTCTAATGTATAGGTCTGTAGTGAGGGCTGAGAATTTGCATTTCTAACAAGTTTTATCAGGTTCCCAGGTGATGCCATCGTTATTTGTTCAGGGACAACCATTTGAGAACCACTATTCTAGCCCAAATCAGAGTAGCTGGGAAATTGGGACCGCTTCCCTAAAAGGAGGCAGGAGAGAGCATCTTTGATCTCAGGCTCTCCAAGAATAAGAGAGACACTGTTTTCTCAGACACTTGGAAGGAGAGCGACTCTCTCTACCTGTGCAGCCCTTATTTTCCTGATGGGAGTTGGCTTTCCCAAGCTACAGACCTCATATGTCCCGTATCTACTCTCTCCTATGGTCAGCCTCAGAAACATAGATTACCCCCAAGGGCCTCTGGTGGCTGCTTTCAGTTGCTGGGTTGCTCAGGTAAGGAATTAGGGGGAGGGAATGAAAGTAAAAAGAAGTTAGGATGTATGTTCAACCCATTTTCTTACCAGAAACTCCTATGAGAATGTAATACAGGGTCTCTGGTTCCACTCCCTGCACAAAAACGCAGGACATGGTGAGGTCAAAAAGGAACACCCACGGAGCCATAGATAGGGGGTTCATACCACTATAGTCTCGCTGGCGGCTGGGTTGGAGATACAGGAAGCAGTAACCACAATCTACTGTCCACTTCTCTGCCAACCAACCCCAACCCCTTGCTAACTGCAACCCCCGGTGCAGCCACCGCAGTTATATTAGTGGCTAACGGCTAACTGGTTACAGCTGAGGGCCACCCAGCCACAGTGGACGGCCATCTGATTGTAGCTGATGGCCATCTAATAACCGAACCAGCACCTTTCCACGTGAGGCCAAGAGCCTGGAAACTTCTCTCTGGGACTCTGTCCCCACAGAGAATTAACGGAGATTGAAAAAACAAAAACAAAAACCATAGTGCCTGAGCATTAAGAGCACTCAATGAATATTAGCTGTTATTATTATGACTTCAACTTTTCTGAGGTGGGTGTTTGCAAAGATGGCTGCATCATAGCAGAGCATGTGGGATGAGCAGATCTATCAGGAAGGTGATTTAGCTAAGTTAGGAACATTTTAATATCTGTATTTTCATATTTATAAATTTTAGTATCATGGCTCTAAAGTTAAACTTGAGAAATTTTCTAAAACAGAGCTAACAACTTATATGAGAGACAGAGGAGACAGCAGAAAGTTTCTGGAGCTTCCTTTAGGAACTGGAGCTGTGACCCAGTTTGAGAACTAAGTAGCTAGAGGGTGTCCCACATGCTAGCAGCTGGCAGGCTCTTGGAGACTCCGTTTGAAGAGCAGGCAGTAAGCACATGTTAAGCTTGTGATGTGCTTTGGCAGAAAGTCTTGACAAACCTCTCTCATCTTTAAACACACGGTTCCAAAGTTTCTAAACAAAGTTCAGTCTAAACCTTGACTTTGCCTCTAGCTGGGGTTGGGGGGAAAGCAAATTTTGCAATACCTCATTAAATATCAGGGTTTTGCTTTCTGCCAAAAACATGTGTTCTTTTCAGGCAAGAGTTTCTTTTTGGCACATTCCTATACTTTGTATCTCAGCTATCGATTCTAATATTATTTCGATGCTTTATATACTTTCAAATTACCCTGAGACATTTACATAGGTTCTATGCATTATACAGACCTCACACAAAGTAAAAAAAAAAAACAAAACAAAAAACCCCTATCTTTATGTAACTGAAATTTATTAAAACTTATAAGATATACATTTATTAGGTAGGTGCCAAAGTAATTGCAGTTTAAAAGGTTAAAACTAATTGCAAAAACCTCAATTACTTTTGCACCAACTCAATATTTGTAAAACTAGCAACGATTTTCTGGTTTTTTTTTTTAAGGTCAAATTATGAACCAAATTAACTACATAGTTCAATATTCTTAAAAAGTTAAAATGCTATTATTGAACTTGTTCTTTCTGATTCAGTTAAATTCAATTCAACATTTATTTATTGTATGACTGGTAGGTTCAGGGGAGACAGAGGCGAGTAAATGAGGAGGTGGTTTTGACCATGCATTTGATTATTTGTTTCCTTGTCTCTCTCTCCCTCCAGATGATGATTGTCTACTCCTTAAAGAGGGAGATGACTGACTCTGCCAGGCAGTCTGAACTTGGAGTTTCATTGAGGAAGTGAATTTTGAGTTGGCTTTTGAAGGATACTAAGAATTGCGGTGGGGAAGGGGAAGAGAAGGGCAAGACATTCTAAACAGAAATAAGAAGAGAAGTGCCCCAGGACTAACATGGGACATAATCGTTGAGACTGATAGGCACCTATGTGTGGCTACAACTCCTATGTTCATTTTAAGAGGGGTACAAAGAAGGGTAAAAAGTTAGGTGGGGCCAGATGGTGAAAGGTTCTTTTTCTGTTCTAAGGAGTTTTTATTTTACCTGTAGGTGGCTGGGAGCCATGGAAGCTTTGCAAGCAGCAGAGTTACAAGATCAGATTTGTATCTTGGCAACAACATTAAGGTCAACGGTACAAGAGAGTGAAATACCTCCACAAAAAGTCATGTTACAATTTGGTCACAACAGTCCTCATGAGGTGGAATTCTGTCTATTGTTGTGTTCCAAATGTATGATTTAACAGTAGTCTTAGATTGTTATATTATACAAAATGGAACAATTGCTGAAAATGAATTAAAACTAAAAGCTCTGTCCAAAGGCCTAAAGTTCTAAGTAAAAGTGAAAAATCAAGTATATCACAGGATTTCAGGAACAAATACGTGCGCACATACACACACACACACACACACACACACACACACACACATTAAGTATGAAGTTAAAGAGTAAAAGTAGGTGTATTTCCTTGGTGGTTCGTAAAATACTTTTCAGCAGCTTAACTAATTAACGTCAGATAAAAATCTGTACTACCTTTGCGTGAGGGCAGAGAGAGTATGATTGCTGGGATATACTGGGGAACAATTAAATGTTTTATTAAAAGAAGTAGAAAAAAAGAGTTGGGGTTTGTGACTCAATCAATTTGATCTTTAAAAGGAAAAACATGGGGAATAATACGAATAGTTACATATAAAAGATGTAAATTTACATAGCATCAAAAGTGATTAGGATAGTTTTATACTACAAACAGTCATAGAAAATACTAACAAGCATATAGCATGGGCTATATGCTTATGTATTATTACATACTCATAACTTCAGGAAATTTGAGTTTGTAGACTTTTCATAATAAAATTCAGCTTTGGAAATTTAATTGTGCATACCCCAAATCTGGATTTCACTTTATTATAAAAGCATATAGCTCACAAATTCAAGAAATAAAATATTAATTAAAAAGAACTCTTATTTCACACAGGTTCCCAAAAGTAAGTCATAGAGAAAATTATTAATTTATCATTAACCCATCTCATGAAGTCTGCAAAAAAAAGAACCCACCAAATTTAATTAAGTCTTTTTTAAAATGGCACAATAAATATTTACCAGAAAATTTTTGACACCAATTTTTTTGTCTTAAACGTTGAACTAAGTCACATGCCTCACTTAAAATGTATTGCTTTTATTCCCCACTTTTATTTTGTAAAACTTCAAACCTATTTTACTGTATGTAAATTATACCTTAATTTTTAAAATTTCATTCAAGTGTAAAAAAATGTTTCACTCTAAAAACTTTTCAAACCTACATAAAAAAGACTACCACAATGAACACTAGATTCACCAGATTAACATTTTGATATGTCTTTTTAAATTTATTTTTCACATTTTGCTATGCTTGCTCTCTCTTTCTAGTTTCAGAACCAACTGAAAGTAAGTTGCAGACTTCACAGACATCATGATTTGTCCCCTAAACAAATCAGCAAAACCTAAGGGGTATTTTGATAACCCAATTTTGTTCCTCAATTGACTCTTTCATAAACCATCCTGGAACAATGAAAACAGATAAATGTGAAATATAGAATGGATAAGTTGAAATAAAAACTCCATTATATTTGGTAAAAAAAATGCAGCTGAAAAACCACAACAAATTAGTGGGAAAAGGAAGAATTATTCACTAAAACGCAGGAATAATTGGTTACCCATTTTAGAAAAAAGAATCAATTAAAATTCTTCTTCAACTATACACCAAAATAAAATCTAAATAGATTAAAAATTATTTTCCTAATTGTATATAAAATGCATCTAAATTTTATATGTTAATTTTATTTCTGACACTTTGGCAAATTCTCTAAGTCTAATGATTTTCAGTAGAATCTTTTGGATTTTTCTATGTAGACAATCATATCATCTGCAAATAATGAAGTTTTATTTGTCCCGTTTCAGTCCTTTAACTCTTATTTCTTTCTCTTGTCTTACTATAAAAGCGCTTCCTTTACCTACAACCTTTCTGTGTCCTCATATTAGATGTTTCCTGCAAATTCCATTCAGGTGCATTGTACATGTTGTTTTAATCCAATCTGATCATCTCTATTTTTCAATTGGTGAGTTTAGTCCATTTATATTTATTCTGTTTAATTATATATTTGGATTTATTTCTACCATCTTATTTCATGGTCTTCTCTTTATAAATTAAAAAAATGTTGTATTTTGTTTTTACTTATTAAATATTTATTCTTTTCTCTTTTGCTGGTATCTGTTGAATTAAATAAATTTTATTTATTTACTTTTCCCTCAGTCTGTTGCATTATGGAGTAATATATTCTACACATATTCTTTTTAAAATTTTTTTGTTATATTAGTTTTAGGTGTACAAACCAACATAATGATTAGACATTTACACCCCTCACAAAGTGATAACCCCTTCAATTACACATATTCTTTTAGTGATTTCCTTAACATGAACACTTAAAGTCTAAAGTTGATAAGGACCTACATAAAACACTTTTCCTATGATCACCTTATCCCATCATACATGTTACTACTATTAGCATTTTAGCTGCATCTTGCTTTTGTACTTCCTCATGAGTCATCATTATTGTTTTATACAATTAATACTTGTTCAGATTTCCCCATATATTTACCTGCCCCATCACCATTCTTTTTTTTTTTTTTTTTATCTCATTCCTTCCTTGTGGTGTAATTTATTTAATTATGATATACATAGTAGAGATTCTCAATTTTTGTCTCTCAAGTTATAGTTTAGCTGGGTATTAAACTTTAGACTGATACTTGCTCTTAGCACTTGGAATATATTACTCAATTGTCTTCTAATTTATATTGTTGCAATTGAGAAGTCAGTTTCAATTTAATTTTGTATAATCTATGTGGTGAGTTCAAGGATTTCAGGACAGATGAAGGAAAAGACAGTCCCATGAGATCACAGTATTGCACAATAAGGTCTATCGGATGGCACTTGGACAGGACTGCATGAGAGAGGAAGTCACTCACAGCAAGAGATTTCAGAGACAGCAGTTGGTGCCACCGGCCAGAAGAAAAAAAATATCAATGGAACTCCCAAGGAGAAGGGAATCAAAGAGGATGCTTATGTGTGTATAATAAGTCACTCGGTAGCATGGTGGAGAATCTCGGGATCAGAGAGCTCTGAAGGAGGCAGTTTGGGGTCTTTTATAGCAAGAGGGTTAGTCTTACCTATGGCTAGAAGATGTTGGGTGCAGTTTCATGGGGTATGCCAAGCAGGCAGGATCTAAGTTGCTAGAAATCTGCTTATTTTGGCTACACTTAAAGCAACTGAGTTTGGTACTGGCAGGCTTTGATCTAATGGTCCTCGCCTGCTGTGAATAAGTAAACAATACAGAGGCTGACATACAGAGGCCATCTTTAACCCATTTATACAATGGGGTAATGGATCTCCTCTTTCTGGATGTTTTTAAGATCTCCTCTTTATCTAGATGTATATTTATTTTCATTCTTTTTGCCATCATGTCTCCTGAACTTTCCAAGAATGATCCCAACTCAAAATTTTTGCATGTCCTGGAACTGCAGCTTAGCAAGTATTTCCTCTAGATATATTTTTGACTTGCTTGCCTGACTGGTTCAAGTCTGCACAAATTACTTCTTCAGAGAGGCCTTCCTCCCAACTTCCAACTTTCTATCCCTTGTCCTCCTTTACTTTTCTTCATAAACTTATTACTACTTGATATTTTATTAAATTTTATGTTTATTATCTTCCTCCCTCCTCCAAGAATATATACCCACAGGGCAGAGACTCGTTTTTATTCACTGCTATATCCCTAATACCTAGAACAATACCTGGAATGGTAGGTACTTAATAAGTATGTGTTGACTTAATGAATTAATGGCCTCTCCTCTGTGCTTGGTTTTTTCCTTTTTGGGCAGATTAATTCTTTTCTGTGAAGATTGGCCAGACCTGGCTGCTTCCAGATGATATTCTTATTCCCCCAAGTGACCAACACAAAATGATCAGCATTTCTGAGTTTCAATTCTAAATTCCTAGGAGAGAAAATCTGACTGGTACAAGCTGGGTCAATAGTCTCTCCCTGGTCCAAATCGGTATGGCTAGGTGGCAGGTCACAAAATACACATGGCCACAGAGGTCTCCCCCAGATGGAGTAGAAGATTTTAGAACAGGGAAGGTCTGGGAAAGCCGGTACTCAAAAATTGTCTCATATTTTCCATAAGAGCAAATTGAGGAAAATTGAAAGCCACCCTTGAAAGGCAAGTAATTACAATGTTCATGGTTAGATGAACCACTATTACATAGAATCAATAAGGTAAAAGTATTTATTGGTTTACATTGTGACAATGATATTTAAAATTTTTGATTTGTCTTACTTTATCTTCTTCCTATTTAATCCATTGCATGGACTCCTAATGTCTTAAATTTTTATCCCTACCCAGCCTTCCCTCCGTTGAGCCTAAAGTAATCTTTAAGACTTATTAACTTTGCTTTCTTGCTAAGTGATGGTAAGATTGCCTGTTACTTTGTTTTCAAGAAAATCGCCTGATATTTGCTTTTGTTAGGAAATATAACACTTTATGGTATAGAAGCTTATGAATTTGTATTTTTATGTATTAAAAACAGATGTATATTTTAACTTATTATGATAAAAGTGATATATGCATGAGTTTAAAAAAATTCAAACAGATCAGTAGAATAATGAAAAATTAAAAAGGAAGCTCAATGGCCGTCCTGGTGGCTCAGGCGGTTAGAGCTCCACGCTCCTAACTCCGAAGGCTGCCAGTTCGATTCCCACATGGGCCAATGGGCTCTCAACCACAAGGTTGCCAGTTTGATTCCTTGACTCCCACAAGGGATGGTGGGCAGCACCCCCTGCAACTAAGATTGAACACAGCACCTTGAGCTGAGCTGCCGCTGAGCTCCCGGATGGGAGGTTGGTTGGAGCGCATCCTCTCAACCACAAGGTTGCCTGTTCGACTCCCCCAAGGGATGGTGGGCTGCGCCCCCTGCAACTGGCATCGGCAACTGGACCTGGAACTGAGCTGCGCCCTCCACAACTAAGACTGAAAGGACAACTTGAAGTTGAATGGCACCCTCCACAACTAAGATTGAAAGGACAACAACTTGACTTGGAAAAAAGTCCTGGAAGTACACACTGTTCCCCAATGAGGTCCTTATCCCCTTCCCCAATAAAATCTTAAAAAAAAAAAAAAAAGGAAGCTCAATCACTGTCCACAACCTAGTTCTACTTCTTAGAGCACTTTGTTGACCAGGACCCATACAGGAAATACATTTTACACACACACACACACACACACACACACACACACACACACACCCCTGAAAAAACTTCTACCCTTACTAGTGCAATACAACTTGATATTTCCTGTTTTCTTCTTCTTCTTCTAACATAGGTTGTAACCCACTAAATTGATTTCACTCCCATGGTTTGAAAAACATTGCCTTAAAGGTAGCTATATCAAACTGTTTTAAGTACTTCTGATAGTCACCTCCATAACTGAAAATAATATACATATATTGACACTTTTGGGTCCAACTCCTGAATTTTTAAAATTTACCCCCCGCTTTGAAAAGTGAATAAGAATTTAACTCAAGTACATTACTATCCATTTTTCTTCCCCTAGTTTCTTCTTTCCAATTTTTATTATATCACATTAAGTTCTATTTGTTACTTTATTGCTTTTAAAGAATACAGTTGACCCTTGAACAACGTGGAGGTTAGGGGCACCAACCGCTGTGCAGTCAACAATCTGCATATAACTTTTGACTCCCCAAAAACTTTACTATATTTAAACCTCTATTTCTTGATCCACCCACTTTAGAAAGTGTCTCTTGACTCCTCAATCATGTAACATTAATATATTTTTGTTTTGTCTTCCCTCCTTTCCCCAACTCCCATTAGCTGTACCACTACTTTTACACGGTCAATATTTATATTTACTTAGAATAATTGTCTTCTGCATTTTTTCTTTTGAAAAGTAGTTTTAATCAATATTAGAATTTTGTAAATCCTATTCACTGCTGAATCAAGTAGTATAAATGGACTTGTGAAAAGGGAAATGTAAACCATGTTCCAAAACATACAATTATTGAAGGAGAATGTTCTAGGCATCAATGTCAAATGGATTCTCTTATATGCCCATTGATTACTCATAATAATGTCACATTTTATGGTAGTATGTTTTATTATTGGACCATAGTTTATACAGTTGTTTTTTTTGCCATTAGTAAAAGTCTAACTGTTCTTCTTTGGTGTTGATGACAGGAGAAGCATATGTTAATATTAAAATTATTAGTGTTAAGAATATTATTAGGCTTTTAATCATGTCATTTCATAAGGTGAATCCATCTTTTTCTTAAAGACATTCTTCTGAGATCCTTCTAACTTCCTGTTCTATTACTATTGATTACCTTGAAAGCCTAAATATATGTGCTGAAACATCTTTTCATTGCACTACTAGAACAGATCCTATTACTGGGTTCCCATGTTTCTTTCTGGAGTTCTCTTTTCATTTTTCAAGAACATTTCCTTAGGAATTTTTTTTTTTCCTGAAAAGGTGCTTAAGAGCTCAAAAAAAGTGAAAAAGTCCCTAATTTGTCCTCATCCCTGAATGTTTTGTCTGCCTATGGAATTCTAGGTTCAGAATAATTTTCTCTGAGAACTTTGAAGGTATTGCTCTACTGTCTTTTAATAATCAATGTTGCTGATAAGGTACATGGCGAACTTCAATCTACTTCAATCTCCCTATCACTCTGGTAAAGGTAACCAACAACCTCTACTTGGCTAACTCTCTTTTCTGTCCTCAGTTTAACTTAACTCTCATAACTGACGTTTCCTATACCACACACTATCCTGCTTTTCTTAAATAATTGGCACTTTTGCTCCTTCTCTTTCACGTTTTTTCTTTTTCTATGTGACCCATAAATGTTGGAGTTCCTGTACCCTCTTTTCTATTCTCTATGCCTCCTCCCTATATGATCTTATCCATTCTCATGCTTTTAAAAACAACTCCTAAATTTATATCAGTAGGCTAGACTTCCTTTCTGAGCTCCAGATTCACATCTTTAAATATCGACTTGTCATCTCTGTTGTATGTCTCCCAGGCATTTCAAACTTAACATGACCAAAATGGTTCCCTCTAAATCTGGATCTCCCTCAGCCTTTACCATCTCAATAAATGGCCCTATGATTAATTTGTCCTCCTTGACTTTTCCCTTTCATTCACTCCTCATGACTCCTCCCTCTTCATCCAATCCATCACCAATTCCTGCTATTTCCACCTTCAAAATATGTCTCTATACTCTTTTTAAAATGTAAATCAGACCACATCAGTTTCCTGTTTTAAATGATCAGATTGCTTTTCACTGCATTTAGGATAAAATCCAAAACCTATATAGCCAACCCTGCATGTCTGATTCCTTCCTACATCTCCAACTCATTTCTTGCCTCTTGTCATTCTCCACTCATTTCCTCAGTCCAATTTCATCATCTCCTAAAATACACAGTGCTCTTTCAATCTCAGAGCCTCTGTACTTGCTATTCTATCTGTCTGGAGTACCTTCCCCACAGGTCTTTATATGGCTGACTCCTTTTGAGCCTCCAGGTTTTAACTTAAGATACCCTCTGGAGAGCATAGTGTGGGTTGGATTTTAGCACCTACAGACAACAGTTTAAATGCCATTTCTCAGAGGCATTTTCTTGACCACCTTACCAAATTAATCCCTGGCCCCTTATTCTGGATTACAGCACTCTGTTTATTTCCTTCATAGCTTTTCATTCAATCTGCAATTATTTAATTATTATTTTATTTACTTATTTATAATCTGTCACTCCCCACTTAGGCTAGGAACTTCTCTGTCAAGCTCACTATTATAAACCTACAGCCTACCAGTGCCTGGTTCATGGTAGGTGTTCAATAAATATTTGTTGAATGAAGACATGAATGAAACTGTGCTTTGAAATTTCATTAAGAACGTAAAAAAGAAAATGGTTTAAGTCATACAGTTTATTTTTCTGAACACATTTATTTTTCTGAAAACTTGTTTCCCTTCACATTTTCTTTTACTATTTATTTACTTCCACCCCTTGAATTTTTTCTGTTCTCTGTTATCTGGAACCTCTTTTTGATCACCATACGATTTGAATGGGATTTATCTCATTGCCCCAGAGTTGGTGATATGTCAAGCTGAGTACAAAGATATTAAGTATCTCTCATTTTAAAGAAAAAGCCTCAATAGTTGGATCTTTGCTACTTCCAACGAGTCTTCAGTCTGCCTTCCCCACCTGTCCCCAGCGTCTATGACTAGAAGATCGAGGCAGGATAGTGAAAAAAGGAACTGTCAGAATTGTTGTAGGCCAGAGTGCAGCACCTTTTCTATGGGGAGCAGGGGAGTGTGTTTCCTACCTCCCAAACCAGGAGAGGTATGAAGACTGAAAATAATTTCTCACAAGAAAAGAAGACCAACATCAACCTCTTGGAAATTTTTTTAGGTAGCCTACTTGTTGATATACCCAGTACCACGTTAAGGTTGGAAAGTAGGAAACAGAGAAGTGTTCACTCAGACCATTTGGTGTGGCAAGAAAGTAGGAATTTCTCATTAGCCAAATGACTCCTTGGAAGGTAGCAAGACTTAAGCCATTTTGCAAATGTTCCACCCAGGAGAATAGTCTTTGGGTAAGGGGATCCTTGTAGCAAGGGTTTCTGGGGTGTATTGCCCGTGGTAAGAGGTGAGGTAGGGTGAAAAAAGTCAAGTTTGAATATGTGGGACATAAAACAAAGTAACAAACAAGACAAACAAACAAAAACTCATAGACACAGACAACAGTATGGTGTCTACCAGAGGGAAAAGAGGTTGAGAGGGAGGTGGAAAAGGATAAAGGGGGTCAAATATATGGTGATGGAAGGAGATTTGACTTTGGATGGTGAACACACAATGGAATATACAGCTAATGTATTATAAAATTGTACACTTGAAATGTATATAACTTTATTAACCAAAGTCACCCCAATAAATTTAATATAAATTTTTTAAAAAGTTAAGTTTACATCAGATCTTCCAGGTCAGGGAAATTTATAGCTGGAAAGCCTTGCAAGCACCCTCCTCCTGGGCCCCACAAATCATATAAGCTCTGCATTAGAAAGCTAGCATTTGCATCTCTGCCTTATAGAAGTAAAGCAATAACAACTAACAAAGAACTGTAATTGTAAACCGAGTGAACTAAAGAAATACTTACCACTGTTCCCCATTTTTCCTTCTAGTCTCCCAGCTCCTGAGGAGCTACAACCAGAACAGGGAAGAGAAGTGAAATGCAGACCATGTTTCCCTTTCCACTGCAAGTTCCTGAAGCTGCAAGTAAAGCCTGAGCTAAAATGAGGTCGGGTAGGAGGGATGAGATTTAAATGGGATATGGAATTGAAATTTCAAACTGAACTACTCGAATCTTAAAAACTGAAAGTAACCAGAAAACTATGGATTCTGCCCAAGGTGTTGTCAAGAGGCAGAAAAGGGCAATTTGATAGGTCATGATTGAAGGAAGTGTTTAGAAAAAGAAAAGTTTCATGTTGTGACACAACTAGTTCCAACAGTTTAATAAAATGGACATAAGCAGATACTGAAATTCCTGGGTTGATACACCACGTCATACTTTCACATTTTCTATCTTTTTGTCTCTTTGCTGTATGTTCCAGGAATTTCTCAGATTTTACCTTTCACCCCATCTATCAAATGGTTTAATTTTGGCAATATATCCCAAGCATTATTTCTTATACTCTGATTATCCCTTTTCCATAGATATATATATATATATATATATATATATATATATATATATACACACACATATATATATATATACACATATATATATTTATACATATATATATTTTTTTTTAATTGTCTGAATTAATCTTCATGTCCATCATATTTAAATTTTCAATTCTATCATTGTCCCTGTCTTTGGTCCAGTTTGTTTTCCTTAAATATCTGTGGATTCTTGATTTTCCATATTCATGAATGAGGGACTAGTTTGATTAATACTAGTGCTGGAATATGGTTATTCTTTGTGTTTTGGTAAGTCTATACTTTCAACATGAATTTTATTTTTATTACAAAAATAATACCTGTTCATAGTAGTAGTAGTAGTATTAATAGTAGTACATAAAAATAATCAAAAAGAAAAGAAGAGAAAATTCACCCATGCTCTCACCACCCCGAGGCAAGCATTTACATTTTGGGTATTTTTATTCAGTCTTAAACAACAAACAAGCAAGCAAACGTTTTTTGTTTTTTTTTAACAAAAATTTGTAAAAACTTTGTGTCTTACTTTATATACAAGGTGTGATCAAACAATACAGTGAATGTTTAAATTAAAAAAGAAATGTATTACAGTGAAAGATACATTGACATTAATCCCCCTCAGAATATTCCCCCTCACTTCAAACACACTTATCCCATCATTCTAGCCACTTTCTGAAGCAGTTCTGGAAGTCCTCTTTCGTAAGTATCTAGTTGCGCTGTTGTGGCTGCCTTGATGTCCTGAATCATTTTGACTTTGGGGAAGAGCCAGAAGTTGCATGGTGCCAGATCCAGTGAATAAGGTGGACGAGGACAGACTGTAGTGTTTTTATTTGACAGAAACTGCCATACACCAGAAGCAATGTGTGACATGGAGTGTTGTCATGATGGAAGATGATTTATGGCACACTTTAAAACACACCTTCTCTCAACCGTAGCTCACACCTGACTGACTGCAATGAACAAGTTGAAACTTGTCACACTCTGTTATTAAAGTTTGAGGCGCCGTTTCCTGTATTGAAGATTCCTGCATTTCCATTGGATGTCACTCAGCAGCAGCATTCACCGTATTTTTTGATCACAATGGAAAGGCTCCATGTCACACATCGCTTCTGGTACAGCAATTTCTGTCAAATAAAAACATTACTGTGTGTCCTCATCCACCTTATTCACCGGATCTGGCACCATGTGACTTCTGGGACTTCTGGCTCTCCCACAAAGTCAAAATGACCATGAAAGGTAAACATTTTGAATCAATTCGGGACATCAAGGTAGCCACGACAGCGCAACTAAAGACACTCATGAAAGAGGACTTTCAGAACTACTTCAGAAAGTGGCAAGAATGATGGGATAAATGTGCTTGAAGTGAAGGGGAGTATTTTGAGGGGAATTAATGGCAATGTGTCTTTTATTGTAATAAATTTTTTTATTTAAACATTCACTGTTTTTATCATATATACATACATATATATATATATATATATATATATATATATATATATATAGTCTGATTTCCTCCCCCCACTTAGGATATAAGGAATATCTTTCCATGTCAATATACATATACTATCACCGCAACTTTTAATGACTGAAAATATCCTTTTACATTGATGCCAAATGTATTATCATAATTTAACTACTCCCCTATTGGTGGCATTTGAGTTGTATCTTTGTTTTTACCATTAAAACTCTGCAAAAAATATCCTTGTATACACAGTGCATCTTCAAAGCATTATATTTTAAATTATGTTTAAAAATATATTTTAAAATCAAAACCTATACATTTTTCCACTTCTAGAATCTTAAAAGCTCTAGCTGAAGAGGTGAGAAATGAGTAGGCTGAAAAATACAATCCCAGTATGCAAAGATTAAGGGCAGCTCTTGGGGCTAAACAAAGATAAATGAGCATGGTTTGATTTTCCTTTGACATTACATGTACAGGTCTATCAGTTATCTTATACTGTGTAACAATAGACAGTATTGGATATAGCTCAGCTGGGAGATTGTTCTACTGGTCTTACCTGGGTCACTCGTGTAGCCCGTTTGACTTATTAGGCATTCTGACTAGAGCTAGAGAGCCTAAGATGGGCCCCAACATGTCCGACAGTTAGTGCTCATGGGTCTAGGGGCCTCAACTAGAAAAACTTGTTTGTACTTCATGTGGTCTATCATTTTCCAGTAGTTTAGAATGGATTTCTTCATATAGTGGTCTTATGGCAGCATTCCAAAGGGAGAGACTGAGAGCTGAAAAGTTTCTTGAGGCTAAAGCTTGGACATCACACAACATTACTTCTGCCTCATTCTATTGGTCAAACAAAGTCAACAGGCCAACCCAGACTCAAGGAACAGAGGAACAGATTCTACCTCTTAACGGGAGGGCTGACAAAGTCACACTGCCGAGGAGCAGGGCACAGGGATGGGAAGAATGTGATCATCTATGCAACTATATATCACAGAAAACTCATTCTAAAAGGCCTCCTTTAGTGTTCTAAAAGTAAATTTATAGGTTGACTATTTGCCATCCACAACATGTTTCCTAAAGAAATAATGAAAACACAAATATATACCTATAGAACACTCTACAGCTTTTAAAATTCATTCATAAATGTCTTATTTGATAATTTATTCAACAAAATTTTTTGCCGATTATGTGCCAAGCACACGGATATGCTCTGGGGTACAAGATAGACATGGCCCTTTCTCTCAAGAGCTTACAGTCTATGATGGGAAAACAGATACTTAATAAGTAATAACAATCAAGTAATAATTTGAGATTAATGTTACAGCAAGGCAACACAGGAAATCATTATTAGTCAGACTCTGTGCCAACACCAAGTGAGATGATCTTTATGATAACCCTATAAGAGGCAAAACAAATTACTAGTTGTTTTTCCTATCTTTAGGTGAGGAATCTAAGGCTCATAGAGTTAACCAAGTAATTTATCCAAGGTTTACATGTTCTAAGTGGCAAAAGTCAAAATAAAAAGCCAGGCTATTTTCTTTCTTTCTTTCTTTCTTTTAATCTGTTTTAATTGATTCTGTTGGCTTCAATTGCAGAGCATGCCATTTTTGTTACCACTCAATTTCAAGATTTGGGGAGGGACAGGAGGGAACACCTTACTGCAGTCCTTGAACACTGACCACGCAATGTAAGACAGAGAAAGAATCCAGAGGAGAGGAGAAAAGGCAACTCACACTAATTAAAGAAATGAATGATTCAGAATAAGTTAAAATGTCCAGATATAATCAGTTTGGCTACGTAAACCTGCCACCTGAGTAATGAAGAACAGAAAATATGCCAGGTAGGTTTTGTAGTTATTATTCCTTTATTTTGGATCATAGGCTTGGTGTCGGGGCAGCAGTGCTGTGCGATGGTTCAGAGTGTGGCTGTGGTGCCAGATTGTCTGGAATCAAACCCATCCTCTGCTGTTTACATCACAGGCAGGTATTACTGATGTCCCAAGGGACTGAGACCAGAGAGGTTAAGTGCCCTCGGACAAGTTTCTCAACCTCTCTGAGATTCCACTATAACATGAGAAACACTAGGAGTACCTACTTCGCAGGCTATTTTCTAAAGTTTGCTTTTTCTCTTTTGCCTCCCTGGAAACCAATATTGAGTACCTGAAACAAAAAAAATCCAACAAATTAAAACAAACAAACGAAACAACCTTATATGACAGTACATATTTTGTAGGGATTCTTCTGAAGGGATTCCAGTGTTTACAGATTTAGAGATTGATCATGTAATGTGTAATATGTACAGGTACACGTACCTATACAACAAAGAATTCTGCTTACTCCTTAAATCTCTCTGGACCCTAGAATCTAGACTGTTATCATTTGGGTTCCCGAGAAAAAGCCATTTAAAAAACACTATCTGAAAGGGCTCTTTGACATGACTATCTAAAGACAACAAAAAGGATTAGATGAGAATGACTAAACTGAATTTCCACTGTAGAATGAAATATACTATATCCAGTTTACTACACAATGAACTGAATCAAGAATATACATGTCTCGGCCTCAAATTCCGTTTGGAATAAGAAAGGATATAAATTATAAATAAATATATGGACATATGTAATGTATAACAACATACATATGAATATATACATGCACACAAAAAATTCAAATAATTATTAGTGTGACTTTAGAATTGTTTTATTCCTTCTCACCAGGAAACTGGTAAAAGCCTCAAGCTAACATGGCTTAAAGAAAGTTTTGATTTATCTGAATCCTTCTCTTTCATTGTTCTGTTACTGCATTTGTGGTTTCATTTGGTCTCCATCCCATACTGGTGTATATTAGAAAGGCTTACATGTCAAACAGCTTAAAGTCTCTGAATCTGGCTGTGATGCTCCAAATCCAGACAGTAGTCTTCAATAAATTTATTTCTATTATTCAAGTAATCTCAGTTTTTAATTTGTTGCTACACAGATCCACGCAAAGCCAGAACTTCAGTAGGTTTGCCGATCTCTAACATTCTTCTCTGTAAAACTCCGGTTGAAAGTCACTGATAATTGAGAATGGCTTCTCTCTTTCTTCCAGCACTCTCTCTGCTCTAAATTCTCATTTTCTTGGTGTGCTTCCCAGCAGTGGTGGGTGGGGTAATATAGCCCAGAATTTTCTCATTCTATGCTTCAAACGGCTTACAGTTGTGAAGCATGATACTGATCCTTTAAGGCATGAAGCAGGCAGTTGGGACCCCATGGGATGGTTGCCTCCAGCTGCTAGCAGCGTTTATCAGAGGATGGCCCCAAAGGAACAGTGACTCTACAGGTGGAGTGGATGATGAAATATATCCAGTAATTCCACACACCTCTTACCCAAGGTAAATAGCAGTATGCTTGGCAGCTGGCTGCTGAAATGCATATCCAGATGGTAAAATACCTCCTTGGCTATGCTCAGCACATTGCATCTAGCATAGAGCTCCTGGATGGTAGAATTCTGGTGGCTCTGAAACTCTGACTTCACAGATATCAGGTACTTCTGAATGTTTGCAGCTGATGTGCCCTTTTAATGGCATCCAAAAGAGTTTTGGTATGACTAATCCAACAACGCATGTGTGTTTTACAAATTAAAGCTTCATTGTTATTTTAAAATATTTGCTAGAAAAAAGTTCAGTTGGATTCAAAATCCATTTACTTTATCACATCAAATTTCATTATTGTGTTTGTCAATAAAAAGGGCTGTTAGATTCTTTGATTATAATTTCAACCATTATACATTTTTGAATGGCTGAAAAAGAATGGTTTAAAAATTTTATCACCACTTGTGCAAAGTTTCTCATGAATGATGGCTGTATTTGTTTCCTTTGGCTGCTGAAACAAATTACCACAAACGGGGTGGGTTATAACAACATATACTGGGAGTGCCAAAAGTATGTCTACAAGTGGACACTTCGGTCAATGCTGCTCAAGCAGTAGTTTGCCGTAATCAGAAGTGTCTGGACGCTGATGGTAACCACTTTGAGCAGCTCTTGTACCTGTAGAAGTCAAACGTGACTTGTAGTCATCTTTTGTTATCAGTATATATTAAGTATTACAATTTTAATAGTTTTTTCCTTTCTTAAAATGTGTATACATTTTTTGGGCACCTTCTGTATTTATTCTATTATAGTTCTGGAAGCCCAAAGTCCAAAATGAGTTTCTTTGGGTCCAAATCAAGGTGTTACTAGGGCCACACTACCTCTGGAGGCTTTGGGAGAAAATAATTTCCTTGCCTTTTCCAGCTTCTGGAGGCTGTCTTCCTTCCTTAGTTCATGGCCTCAGATCACATCTGCTTCCATCATCACATTGTTATTTTCTTCTGTCTTCAAATTTCCCTCTGTCTACATTTGATAAGGACACTTGTGATTACATTTAGGGCCCACCCGAATAATCCAAGATAATCTCTTCATCTGAAAATCCTTAATTTAGTTGCATTTTTGAAGTCCCTATTATCATACAGGTTAACATTCACAGGACTTAGGGTTTGAGAACTGGTTATCTTTGGAGGCCATAATTCATTCAGTCAACCACAGTGACTATCAAGAACTTGAAGAAATTGTTATTTGAAAGTCTTGATCAGAAACTGTGTAGCTAAGTCTTGATCAGAAACTGTGTAGCTATTTCAAGCATAAAACCTGATTCAAAAAGGTTACCTGTTCATGCAGGTAAGTTCAAATTTCTCATTCAACAATTTGAAAAGACTTTATCTCCAGAGTTTTATACAAATTTAATACTTAATATTTCCCCTATTATTTTACATTTATTTTTATTTTCATAATTTTATATGCATTTTAAAAGCAATTAATTTTTCACCATGTCCAATATAGGTATCCACAAATTCCCTCTAGGTTCCCCCAGATGCCATACAAATATTATTATTTTCTCTCTGTGCCATGACAAGGAAAAGGTTGGGAAATATAGGTCTACAAAGTTTAGGACACTAATACAATGGAAAAAAGAAGGCTGGGGGTGTAAGTGAGCAAAGTTTGTATCTATTATAATAGGAAGTTAAAACATATAATGCCTGAAATCCAGAAACCAAAGACATAGCAATATAAGCATTTAGAAATAACTACTAGGTATATATAATTGAGTTAACTGTAAATTGAATAAAGAGAGGTAAGGAAGGAGAGTACTGCTATTCATAATGGGCATTTGGTACTAGTTAGATTTTTTTTTCAAGATGTGCATCCTTATTGAAAATTTTTTAAAGTTCAATTAAAAATGATACTAGAACTTCACATTAATATACAACTTTTTCTTTCCTGTGGTGTTTTCTCTAAATATGACATGCCTCCTTCTTTTCATTCTAGAAAGGCAAAAGTATTGTTACTTTTTATTTCCTAATTATATTATCCACTTAATGACCTATAATTACCCAGTTATTTAGGCCTCATCCAAAGAATAGTCCCATGAACTTCTCTTTAATATTTAGTTAGGGTGGTGGGTGTGAAATGCTTAAAATAAATTCCCTGAGACTAAGTTAGGAAACAGAAGTTCTTTATCCTTTCCTTCCCAGTGGTGGCACTGGCAGAAAATTTAATAAGCTAGACCAGGGGCAGGGATGTTTGGAAAACTATCAAAAGACATTTTATGGAATGCACAACAGGGCATCTTTAATATATTTGAAAGAGGAGGAAAAAAATAGGAATGCTTTTCTATTTCACAGCTCTTTTCTATGAGAATTTCAAAGTCACTAAGAATAAGGAACCTCTATATATACATCACTACAGAAAAGCAGAATAATGTTTATTCTATTTTGAGTTTAGTAAGAGATGTGTTTTTAGTGAGGTTTTTTTTTGTATTTCCAAATTATGATTACATAATGATCTATGTTTATTAAAAACGCTGAGGGAATATAAGGTGTTTATGGTTGTTCCTGGGCCTACTCATTAAAGGAAATGACTCCTCTGCCTCTATAATCAAGGGAGGTCTGGAGATGCAGTTTGGCACGAGTGAGATACAAGAATTTCATGGGCACCACCACTTCTCATCAATACTCTCCTCTGGGCAACACGCAGAATAGGAGGTACAGGAGACAGTACAGTAAGGACCTGTCTTCTATACAACTTTCAGAGGAGAACATAGAGGGAATTATTGATAAATGTGAACAAGATAATGCATGTTGTGATGAAACTGCATTCTTGAGAGCCTGATGACTTTTAAAACTAAGAAGATTGATTTTTCAACCCTTTAGATAATTATCAGTAATATGAGACAACCTTGCTTTTTAAGCATCTTAGTGATTTGAAAGAATTGCTACTATTGTGATATAAAATTTAGATAAGCTCCCAATGTAATTTAAAATCATACTATGAACAAATAGAAGGATATGTCATAACTGAAATTCATAACCTGTTTTGGTAAACTTCCGGATTGATTAACAACAGGGTGTTGGCAACAGGAAAGAATGAAGTCTTTCTCTTCCACAAGTATTTGGAAACACCATTTAATTTTTAAACTACTCATTCACTAGTAGTCTGTCCATAGATGTTATTTGATATCTTTTTCCAGTTAACCCCGTTTGGTTATCTGTTGACTCACATGAAATGCCCTATTGTTAGACCTACTCAATAACTGGCAACTTCTATCTAATAGAAGCATCCTTTTCCCTTTTTCATGTGGGTGGCCTAGGATTTAGATGGGTATAGGTAGGAGCCAACACTGAGTGTGGGCAACAGTAGTGTGTAACTGTTGTCTGGTCTCTGGCTAAACGGTTTGGGCATGACATTGAAATTTTTATGTCTCTGACATGTTTTCCAAAACTGCACTGCTTTATTTTCTTGTGAGTAGGGGATGGAAGGAAGGTAGACAAGAAACACACACACACACACACACACACACACACAAAACAAAACAAAACAAAAAAAACCCCAAAGAAACACATACATTGCTGATCTGTACACTTATTTCATACTTTAGCAATTTCTAAACCACCCCTTATTGGATAATGACTATGGTGGGTAGTTAGCAAAGCTTACTGTAAAGTCATCAGGATGTTGCATTTGCTACTACTATTCTTACACTTTGGCCCAAGTTCACATTCTAGGTGTAAACACCTGTAACTTAAAAATTCTTTACCCGTAAGTATAAATTTTTTGAATCTTATTTACAGCTCTCAAAGAGTAGAGAAAAGGATACAATACTGAAAGTTAAAAAGATTTGGTGGTGCTAAACTGGTCGTTCAGTATGTACTTAATTAGTGTTTGCTATGTACTAAATCTGAAAAGACACAAAAAAGGATGCTTAGAAATAGAGCAGTGGCAATTTGTGTCCTTGTTGTTGACAGAATGTTCCTATGCAAAGAAAAAGATATGGCAAGGTTGTTATACATGCCAAGACATGGGAATTTTCTCAAGTTTCTATGAGGAAGTAGTAAAAAGGAATGAGAAAATTATAGGCAGAATTTATATCATCCTTGGATGGTAGCATATGGTACCAGTAAAAAACTGGCTTCCAATCTTCTTTTTAGTTTACAATCCATCTCATTCCAACCTATCCCTGCACATAACACTCCTTCCCATTCCCCCATCTTCATCCTCCTTTAGATGCCCTCCAAGTTTCTGCCAAGGTTCAATCTGTAAATATATCTATCCATGTTACAGATTTCTGACAATACAGATATCGGATATCATCTTGAGGAGGAATTCCATAGTAGTGTATTATGAGAAAAAGGATTAAATACAGAGAAAGAAAGCAATATTTCAGGTATTAAATATATAAATATAGAGAGAAATATATTTCAAGTTGGCCTTCTAAGCAGACTTGAAACTGCTCCGTGGCTGTGATCTTTCTTCCCTAACCTTACATGATCTGTCAAGTGAGGTTGTTTCTAGTGGCTCTGAGGGAGTGGGAGGCTCTTTTACAAAATCTTTGGGGGCTCAGAATTTAAAATTAAGCCACTGTATAAAGAAATTACATTTTACAGGACACTACTTAGAAATAATATGTGGGAATATAGCTTGTAGAGCATTACTTCTCTACAGCCAGCCTCTGGGTGGTTACAAAGTTAATTATTGAAGACAGGTATTTACTTTTTGGAGATTTCTTGAAGCAGCAAATGTTCAACATCCTTTGGTACACCATCTCAATATTTAATCACTCATAAAATCAAGATGTCATTCTTAGGTATTACCAAATGCTCTTGTTGCAATTAAGACTCACTTCCTCTCCCTTAATCTGCAAAGGTAGGAAATAACTCATCATCCTTCTTGCAATAAACCTTGTATAATCAAAGACTCTTTATTGCCCTTTAACTTTATCTATTGCAGGCAATCCTACCGAGCCCAAATCTTTTAGTGGTACTTTATTTTGGTGTTAATGCCGATTGATAAATACTGCTTATTTAGAGCTGGAACAATTTATCTACTGTACATAAAGGATGTGGAGATTCTGATTCAGATATTCAGTGTCCAAATGCCATTATTAACATGTAGACATTTGGATTTTTGATACTTTTTTGGCTTATTTGGGAAAATTATTTTATAGCTGAGAGGTTTTGGGGTGTAATCTTTTTGGATTTCACATAAGAAATATAGTACCAAGGTTGGTCATTCTCTAGTACGACAAACGAATCACTGGTCTTTTCTGTTACTTGTCTAATAGCATTTCCATACGAACATGTGGCACTAAAAATATTAAAGTTTAGAGAATGAGTCATTTTTAAAAATCTCACTTTACCTTGGTTGATTAGTGTTGTCCAAACTCTTCTAGAATTCCTTGGTTTATTGAAGGCACCTAAGAGAGTGCTGACAATTCATGTGTCCTGATGCAGGCTGGTTGAGTCATGAGGTGTAAAATCTGACATAACATCCATTGACAGACACGCTGAGACTTACGGGGCTGGGGGGCGCGGTTGGCAACAACTGTGATTTTTGGCGAGTGCTAGGCTGGCCCTCTCGAAGTCCCCATGCCACTGTCAACGTTCTCTTTTAACATCCTCTTTCCTTGAGGACTTCAAGAATCTATTAAAAGGTAAGCATCTCTTGAAGGGCAACTTAAGCCATTTCCACTTTGATCACAACAGTAAACGCCTATCACAACAGGAATCTCTACAGAACAGGAACCGGAGGTGGTGGTTGTGGTGGGAGAGCCTTCACTTGGCACTGTCTCGCACGCCCAAAATCCCTCCTCCAGTTAGTGGGCCCCACACATCCCACTGCTTAATCCTTGAACGCATCTTCACCCTCTTCAGACCTCACGTGGTGAGTACAGTTTGTGTCTACTGAGAAAGGCCTGGGTTCTCTCAAGGCAGTTGTGGGGAGCTCCGGCTCTATCCGCCGGGCAGGTATCTATCTTCAACATCTGGTAAGCGGGAAGATTTTTACAGAGTGCAAAATAACCACTCATGCTTCAGGCGCTCTCCCTTGCTAAAGTATCTGTAGAAAGTTGGGTGTTTTACTGGTGAAACATCCCTGCCGCGTCGCCTCAAATGCGGCTCCCACGCGCGGGATTCCCGCGTTTGGCTCCGCGCCTAGCCCTCTGGGCTTCCTCGCAGGCTCCCCGCCCCCTGCCACTTCCGCGCGTCTCATTGGCCAGGCCCTGCGTCCGCCTCGGCTCCCGACTGGCGGCTGCTCCTGTCCGTCTGCGCAGCAGGAACATTTCCGCATTAAGGGGGGCTGCTCCAAATGGAGGGGGAGGGGAACTGTTTAGGAGAAAGTGGGGTCTTTGGTTGTCTGGAGCCGGCAGCCGGGTGGGCTGAGGGGGTCAGCAGCTGGGCTGCGACTGCTAGCGAGGGGTTCAAGGTGTGCATGTATCAGGTGAGAGAAGGAGAGAGAAGGGTGCCTCTGGGGTGACATTCTCTCAGCCTGCGAGCTTTCTTCCTGGGGCGCCATAAACGCCCCAATTTCCCAGCTGCTAAAGGAAGAGGAGGAAGGTGGGTCTCGGTGGCTGTTTAGGGAGGGGCGGGGACGGGCTTCCCACCACCCCCTAGGTGGGTGTGTTTCCCTTTCTGAGATGTGTAGAGCCCTTCTCCTGGATCTGTTGTGTTGCCCTGGAGGCCGAATTTGGGGTTTGGAAGATCGCAGGGCAGGAGGGACTATAATGTGTGCTTAGGAGGATCGGGGCCTCCTCGGGTTCCAGTCTGTCGAACTCGGGGCGGCACACGCGTTCTCCCCCGGCGGGAGGCCCCTTAAGTGTCCACTGCGGGGGAGGGGCGATGTACCCTTCGGCCCCTCCCTCTGGTGAAAATGCAGCGGCAGAGTTTCCGCCGCTGGCAACGGGAAGGCGGGGAGCTGGAGGCCCGGCCCGCCCGCGCGGCGAATTCTTAGCACCTCCTAGTCCCTAGATATTTATGGGCTGGTAAAAATGGTTGCATTGCTACCCCTTGCCCGCCTCACCCTCCTCCCCGATCCCTGCTTGGGCGGGGGCCACTGTTGACCGTTTTTCCGGGTAACTGGCCGGAGGGTGGACGGCCTTGAGGAGAGCAGGGGGTGCGGCCCTCCATTGCCTGCTGTGGTCCAGCCCCGGAGGGCGTGGGGACCGGGGGGGCGGTGAAATAGCCTCTGTAGATCCGCCTCTTTCATTGATGAAATTTAAGTTCGTGTGATTTTTACCTTTTCCGGGAGTCTCCAGCTGGCCCTCTCCTGTGTCAGGAACGCAGTGTAGGCAAGAGTTACAAGCAGACTCAGTCGCACCAACTTTCTGCTTTTGGAAGTGGAGGTTTTCTTTTTTTGTGTGTGTGGCAGTTTTAATCGCTCAGAATAAATATTCCCTTAAGTGGCTAAACTTAGGAAGAAGAGAAAGAACACGTCGGTTGTTAAAGCAGAGGAGGAAGTCACTGCCTGATAGCGTGACTTCTGTAGAAATTAATATATACATAAGCCAGAGTATTTTAATAAATCACTAAAATGTCGAGATTTGTACAAGGTAAGACATGCTTCTTCTTATCTCCCGGGTTGCTTCAAGTCGAATTTGGGTACTAGCACTGTGGAGGGTTGATGGGTAATTTGGAAGTGGAAATGTTCATTTGGGATACTATTTGCGAAACCCTTTTGGTTAAATTGACATTTAAGTTGCTGGGTGGCATTTCAGATACGTATAGATTATACTTTTGTCCTCTGCTGGGTTTAGTTATGCCTCCCTAAAATCAGGTTAGTAGCACTCTGGCTCTCCGGGATAGTGGCTGAAAATGATGATAAAACAGGATTTTGGTTGCTGATTAATAATCCCTGTTCTCTTTTTCTGGTCGAATTCAAGGTAACTGTGTCCGTGCGGACAGGCTGAGGGAAGGCAGGTGGGTTTTGCCAGGACAGTTGGGGGAAGAGCTTTAGTGTTCTCAACTCCTACTCCGTTTGTGTGTACGTGGTTTGAGTCTCAGATTCATTTATTGCGAAACCAGGAGTAGCTCCTAAAAGCTGGAGGTCATTTCAGCAGGAGAAATGACTTTGCTGCATTGCTGTATTTATTTTTTTCCTTCTTTGAAACCTGCAAAGATTATTAAGGTTTCTTTGAAATTTGAAAATTGCCCTGTAAATTCTTAATAGAAGGGGTTAGGGAGTGTGAAAGCTTTAGCCATCTTGCTGAACACAGCAAGTAAAGTTCACAACCACTTAATGTGACTCTCAATAAATGTAGATGTATTTAAAATTGTCAGTAATGGCCCTCATTTGACCCTGGGAATAAAAATGCCTAGTAAATTTTACATCACTTTATTAACTCTTTTTGGACTTTTGTGCAATAGATTAAGAATTTGACTGCCTGCCTTACGGAAACAGACGGGGACTCTTACGCCTGCCTTTTTTAACTCTAAGCTCAGAAATGTCACTTGTCATTAGACTTTCAAATTCATGTTATACCTTATATGTGATGAGATACATCTTATGTTCTGATGAAATAAATGTCTTAGTCAAAAATAGCAAGAAATTTGCTGGTTTTGTAACAGCAGCTACAAAATTTAATTATCAGAAACCCAATGTTTTGCAAGAATATGCTAGATAAAAGTGGACAAGTCACTTCTGTTTAAAAGCTAACTAAGAATATTAGTTAAATTCCAGATGTGGCTTATAGTTATGCTTTAGAATAGTTTACAGAGGTGCGCATTGACTGATTTCACAGCCTTTGCTATTAATGGCTTACTGTCTTCAGGAGATTCTAAATCAAGTGCCTAAGAGTTGTTGTGAATGTGGTCATTCCTTTCCATTGTCGTCCACTTTTTAAAAAATAAGCTTTTTATCTTGGAATACTTTTGAATTTATAGGAAAGTTGCGCATTTGTTAAAACCAGGAAATTGTCATAGGTACATTAATTACTACTAACTAAACTACAGATTTATTCAGACTACTTTTCCATGACTCAGTCCAGCTTTGAGTTTAGTTGCCATCCACTTTTGCTTTAAATGGTAGTTTTCCTTTTAAATTGGCAGTTTTGCACAAAAAGATGACATCCCCCCAAATTAACATGATTGTGCTCCTGTTTATCATTGTTTAAATTTTGTACTTCAAGTGTAAACCCCTTATATGTTTAATTAACTCTGTTGCTGCTACAAATAATAAACCTAATTGGCCTACGTCTCAGCTGTCGCTACAGATCAGTTTTCAAGTGTAAGGATTAAGATTTTTGTTTTTGAATTTTTTTTGTAGCAGATCAGATTGTTTCATCTTTGCTGTAGCACTTACTGATATTTTCACTCATTGACACTTAGGTCATACCATTTCATAGGGGAAAGACTGAACAAATATTAGGCCGCTAACTGTTTTCATACCTCGTCTCATTTAAGCTTTCTAAGAGCCCTGCAAGGTAGTAGATTTTTATCATGACCTTACAAAAGAGGAAATTTAAGTATCTTGTCCAAAATATAGCTAGTAAGCACTGAAATTCATACATGTGTAGATGTATCTAAAACCTTTGTCCTTTCCAATACTTTTTGCCTCTTATATTAAAACTTTTTATCTACATGGCTTGTTTCTCCAACTAGACTGTCAGTTCCCTGGGGACAAAGATAATATTACATTCCTGGGGGAAATTCAGTGTCTTGAAGTGGTTGATGCTGTAAAAGAATTTGTTGTGGATGACAAATGAGAAAGTCAGCACTTTCCTTGTATTTTTTTTGTAGGTTAGTGTACATTTTTTGTTGTAGTTTTAAAATAACACCCCTTAAGATGATGTAAGTGTTGAGAAAGAACCCCTTATCTTTCTCAACACTTACATCATCTTAAGTCTCAACACATTATGGACTTAGGTTTGAACCCTGTTACTAACAGGTAACCTTAGACACATATCGTTTCTGAACCTCAGTTTCTACCTACATAAACATTGAGTATTAATACTTATGCCACAGGGTTACTGAGAAGTTGAAATGAGATGAATTATGTGAATGTACTAGTCACATATTAGATGGCAGGTAATTTTTACTTTTGTTTCTTAAAATGACAGTGGCCTTTCAGATAGCATTGCCACCATAAGGATAATCACATGTCATCAACAGAAATAAACAGAAACAAGGCAGGATGACAGCTCTCTATTTTCTTATTTCAGGTTTGGTGTTCAGGCCCCCAGCACTTGGGAGCTGATATGTTTTTTGTTTTTTTGTTTTAAAAAAAGGGGTGGGGGTAGAGAGGGGAAGTTTGAACAGTGATGTAAATACATAGTTGGTGATAGTTTTCGTTTCAGTCCAGTCAACAAAAAATTTTTTGAGTGCTTACAAATATGCACTGCACTGTATTGGGATTTCTAATGAATCCCTTATGGTGGGAGACTTGAAATTCAGAAGATAACTGTGTTTTGCATACACATGTTTTTGAATAGTGGAATTTGGGGTTGCTACACTTAGCTTGAATCTCTTCCCCCAAATCTAGGCAATATGCTTTATACGGAAGCTGGGCATCTCCATTTTCAAGTGCTTTGACCATAAGTTGTGAGGTAGAACTGTTCAATTAATAAAAATACTTAATGTCAATAGGCAGGATAGTTCTCAGTATATATTCTTTGGCTAAAAGAAGGTTCAACTTTCTTTGGGTATCTCCCAAATCTGTGTTCCTCAGACACTTAAGATTCTTTTTCATAGGAAAACTTTTTAGTTCATCTAGGGCATAATTCCATGGTTTGGTGTATTCTGCCCTCAGGTCACTTTCTACTTGCCTGTGATATTCTCCATTTGCTAGTTTTCTCCCCTCCAGTGGTTGTTACAGGGCCCCCAATTATTCTAAATAAATGTTGAGTACTAGCTGAGTGAGAAGTGGCTCCTTATCACAGTTGGAAGTGCTAGGGTTAATTAGCAGCTGTGATTTTTCTGCCAGGTTTGTCATTTGGTGTCATTATGGACTTTGCTTTTTAAAAGTCCTAAGAGCTGTGGGGTAATCGCCCTACAAGATTTGAAACTTATAAATGGTTCAGGGTCTGTTGTCATCTAACCAGCTAAGGCCATGTTATGTGCTTATACTATAATATTAGAGGAACTTTTTTTAAAAAAGCTGTTTTTAATAGGCCATTATCTGTCTAAATTAAATTAAAAAAGTCTCTTAATGTTCTTAAATTGAAGTACTTTCTTACATTTCAGGGGAAGCCATTTGAGTACGTGTGTTCACTTAAAAAATATTTGAGGCCTGTCAACCTTCCCATTTGTTAGAATTCTCTTTTTAAGACTTTTTTTGGTGATTCCTGTTTGGTAGATGGCAACTAGCCAGGAAGGATTAGCTGAGCTAATTATAACTAGAGGGGCCTCAGATGAATAGAGGGATGAGAAGCATTCTGGGCCTGGTCGGACCTTGGCCTGGTTTTTCTCAAATCCTAGACCAAATTTAGCCTGTTGCTGATTTATTTAGATGACTAGGATGCTTTTAGCCCAGGGGGATTGTGGCATTGATTTGAGGCAGAACTAAAGGTGGCAAAGCAATGACTAACGCATGCTCCTCATTTTTTAAAGATGTGGTTTAGGATTCATTATGTTGCCTAGAGAGAGAGGGATTAGCTAAATTCAGAGTCACCGTTACAAATGGAAAATGAAAAGAAACTCAAATAGTTGAGCTGATGAAAACTTTGTTTTCCAATGTGAACCTTGTAATCTCTATGATTAAATTGCCTTGTTCTTGATAACTGGATCTTCTAGTAAGATGGATGATTTTCATTTGTGAAAGCCAACTGAGGAAAAAAGAAATTGATGAGGAACATTAGAGAAATAAGAAATACTAGCTGGTACACTTCTCAGTAGTGCCATTTTAATATTCTGAAGATAAAATGAAAAATAATTTTAAAAGGAAATACTCTAAGGTATTAATTTTTGTACAGTAGGTGTTTTCTTATAATATGGCTTCACAGAGACCATTGTCTCTGAGACCATTCTCTCTGTTATTTTTTTCATAGACAATTGTAGTAACTTTAATTAAAATAATAGGATACTTAATTTTGTGTGAGTAACATTTGTTGGCCTAATACTGAAAATGTTCTAGGTAAAAGAATAATATACTATCATTTTCCAGTTTCCACCAAGCTGTATTTGGTACTTTTTGTGAAAGTGCCCAGAAAGTCAGATATATCCATTATTGAAAAGTTAATATAAACAAATATTCGAAAGTCAAACTAACTCTGGATTATCTGTAAAAAATAAATAATTAAGAGTTGACTATGCTAACTTTCTATAATGCTATCCCTCTTAATAGCCAGAATTTATGCCAGTGGAGAATATTATAGGAATATTAGAATAAAATTGTGGGGGAGAGTCTCTGAGGGTTTGGGATTTAGTGAATGAAATAATGTGTCACTTAACCATCTTTTGATTGCTTAGGATCTTATTAGAAGCTGGAGTTTTTCTAAGGACTGGTGTTCTTTTGACACAGCCTACAGTTTCTTTTCTAAAATATATTTAAACTTGGTATACTAGTGTTTGAATTGTGGATATCTTGGTCTTGAGTAATTTAATAAGTTATTCAGGCATGATGACTGGTAGTTGAAACCATATGTCTAGATCTTTGAAATTATACTACCAGGCATGCATCTTTCTGTTCCTGACTTACTCTTTGAAAGTTGGCTTGCTAAGCTATTGAAAGAAACTAAACTTTGTGTTTTTTGGTTGGGCTTATGTGGGAGAAAGGGGATAATATTTCATTTGAAGGCTGTTTCCTAGTTTTCTTGATTGGTGATGCAGGCATCTCCTTTAGTTTGTTGCAGAGTAATTGTCTAGGGCTCAAATTCTGCCTCTGCCAAAAGTCCGATTGTTTATTTTTCTTAGTCATTGCCAAATGAAATTGATTGTGCCCCCAAACCATTTTGATAATTAAGGATTGTTTTTGAGAAACATCAAGAAATTGGCTATGTTGTCTCAATTAACTTACATAAACAACAAAATGTTTCATTTTCCAAAACACTTCTAAATATTTGTTTTAATTTTTTGTATGTAAATTGAGTTCCCTGTTTCTCTGTGATTTAACTTATATCTTAAATACTATTCATTGTATTCATGTGTATGAAATAGTCATATTATGCTTAATCCACTTTTTAACTATTAGTCACCAACTTGTAAACAGTGTTATTATAGGGGACACTCCCTTTAACAATAGCTCCACTTGCTCCTTAGCGATAGAGACCTGCAGACAAGGTGATTGGAGTTTGTATTTTCCTCTGGTTGCAGCCCTGGCAAAGGCTGATGTGATGTTTCCTTTATGTTATATCCCTGCCTACAATTTTAAAACTTCCAAAGAGTTCAGGAAAACAGAATAACACAGTTCTATGTACTGTTTTGGGTTCATTTATGCCAATGGTAAAATGCTTAGCTTGGATAATAAAATATTTATAGAGGCATAAAAGCTTTCTTCGATTTTTTCATTGCCCAGAAAATAAACTATATAGAAGTAAAAGTTGAAGAGCACAAGAGCATGCTTATTCTGATATGTAGTTTTAACCCTACATAATAGACACAGTTGGGTTTTTGCCGGTTTCCATTCAGATTTGATGGCACACACCTGGAGGTGATAAACCTTGTAAGATGCACTATAACCAAGAAAGGGGAGACCGTCCTCCCGGAAGGAGAAGCAGGGCACTAGGCAGCAGGGTTTAGATTCCACTTCAGACTGCCACTGTGTCCTTCCTTAGTCAGCATCTCTCTGCCCGTTTTATCTCCAAGATAAGGGAATTGGACTCAGTGACCTTAAAGCCTTTCCGAGCTTCAAAGTTTTATTTAAGTGCACATATATCAAATTATAGGGCGGGCCTGCCAAATTTTTTGGTCCTTGATGGTGATTTTATTTTGTATCCCTTTTCCTTCCTCTCAACAAATGAATGTGATACACCCCTTGGCATGCCTTCTTCCTTATTTATCATCTATTAAACTTAATGCAAAGGTGTGGTTACTTAACTAGTTGACACGTCTCTTCTGTCAGAACAGAATGTTCTATTTTCCAGAAGTGATATATTCTGTTGTTATTTTAATTTTAAGAGCTACTCTATTGTATGAGAGCAGGGTTATTCTTAATTATTAATGAGAAATCTTGTTTATGTATAAATTCTAACAGTTAAAATTTTTGTAAAGTAAGCAGTGCATGATTAGCAAAAATTAGTAGGTGGCTCTGTATATTCAGTACTGGAGTATTGGAACAGTTCTCAAAAGCCTGATGCCTTTTTATTTTTTGTTATCAAAATGCATTTATTAAGCATTCATATGTATGTAAAGTTGAGTCATTTAAAAATCTACGTAAATGTAAATAGTTACACTATAATTTACAATATAAAACGATCAACATTGACTTTAATACTAAAAGTGTATAAAATTGATCATATAAAATCAACTAATTGATTTTATATGATTCAATGATGAGTATAATTTTCCATATTTTTCCTAAATCTAAATATAATGCTCAAATTTGTTTAATCTCTAAAGTTAGTGAAAACATGCTCACATTTATATAAGTTAATACAAATTGAAAGGAAATTTAGAGGTTATTTTGTCTAGATTGCCTACCAGTTTGGAATTTCTTTGACCATGTCCCTGATACTTGACTGATAAATCAGCCTCTGCTTGAGAAGCCTTAGGGACCGCATGTACACAGGATACAGCCCATACTTTTCTTAGCCCCGCTTTCCTTCCCCATGATCACAAACCATGGCTCTCAAACGCTTTGCGTTTGGCCTTATCAGGCACTACCTCCAGAAGACTGGAGTCCACCTTCTTTATCTATACCCAGCACAATAGGCTCTTCCTTACTGACTTAATAAGCACAGGGAGATGAATTAGTTCAGACCATTTGAGTATTCAATATGTCTCAAGCTCTGAGTTGGGAATCCAGCAATGAACAAAATTGACATGATTTATTCTTACAGAGATTATAATCTGTTGGGTGAAATAGATGTTGAGTAAATTTTTTAAAGTATGATGTTATACAGGAGTGGTATGGTACAAGGATCTACCATGTCAACATGTTATTTATAAATGGGCAAACTTGCTTAGTTTAGAAAGATTTCTAGGAGATGACATTTAAACTGAACTCTGACAAATTATATATTAGTGACTGTTCAAGCCACTAATATGAGAATTTAAGTCATAATCTCCAGTTTATTTATACATTATAGATGCCTGCACTGCGCCAGGTGCTGAGGTAGGCGTTGGGGAGTAAAAATTGAATAATGTAATATGGCTTGTACCCTTAAAGTATTATAGACAGGCACGTAAGCAAAGAAATCGAGTTTGGGAGGTGTTTGATATAGTACAGAAGCAGGAGTGGTTAAAACCTTAACATAAGAGTTGTGATAGAAAGGAAGGCCTCTTTGAATGTCCAGAAACGACCACCTAGACCATTCCTAGAACACTAGGAATACCACTCCCCAAATAGCAGAAGCTCGGCACTCAAATCACAGTTGGAGCCTCTGGGGGCTGACGGATCAGGTTTCCTGGAGTTTGGGACGACTCTCATGATTTTGGAATTCACACTGGGCTATTAACTTCTCATTTTTTCTCCTCCTTTCTGCCTCTTCTTTTCTAAAAGTGTTGGATGACACTTGAGATGTTTTGGAACAATCTTATAATAGTTAAGATGCTTTTAATTTCATGGAGCAGGAAAAGACCAACTCAGTTGGCTTAAAAAATGAGGGACTTATATCACATGAATCTTGAAGTAGGCTGTTCCAGGGTTGGTTAATTCAGTACAAAGATTACGTCAGTCTTTCCTCCCTTCTGCTCTGCTCTCTTTAAGCATATCTATCTCATTCTTGGTCAGCTTCATTCAAGGTCCCTAAATGGAAGAAGAAACAAGAGATGAAGGACGGACACATTATGTCCAAGGATGGAAAAGGCACCATTTCTTCTCTTTTTTTTTCATTGAGGAACACCTTTCTCCACAGTCCTTTGTGGCTCACTGGCCAGAATCATATGTATTATGTTTCATGCTTAAACCAGTCACTGGGAAGGTTTTAAAATCTGGGCCTGGTGCCATCTCTGAAGCACATGGCCTTGGGGCAGAGAATAAGTGATAGAACAGCATTGGAGTAGGGAGAAGAACAATGCATGGCTGCTACAAACATATTAAGATGAATGAAATATAATCTATATCAGAGCTACTCAAAGCAATACTGGCAGCATTCGCTTTTGAGAAATGCATATCCTCCTACTCCAGACCCACTGAGTCAGAATCTCTGGGAGCTTGCCCAGGGATCTGTGTTTTAACAAGCCCTCCAGGTGATTTGTATGCACAGTAAAGTTTTAGAAGCACTACTGAGATGTCGCAAATGGAGTAGGAAATTGCAACCTTTAAGCGTTCTTCTGCTTTAGCACTTTCATTAGTTTTGGCTACTCACAAGGGTACTTCAACTTGGTTTTTAAGACATGCCTGGCTAAGGAATTTGTGTATACGTATTTCCCCTCAAATGAAGTTCTATTAAATGAGAAAGAGAAGCGATATGGTTGGGGTTGCAGCTTAGGGGGACCAATCCATTCTTCTTGGTAGCACAAGATTAGAGTGACACATGGTCAGACTAGTTAGACAGCTGTTATCATCACGACCAGGAGAGTGAAAACAAGAGGAACATTAGGGTAGCAGCAGCAGGAATGGAAAGCAGTGAATGGAACTGTGGTGATTCAGTTAAGAAGTGTGGTATTGGATTGGATGTAATGTTGAAGGGAAAGGAGGGAAGAGCCAATTGTGACAGATTTCTAGGTCCCCCAGGAATGATGAGGAGAATGTTAATGCCATGGAAGGCAGGGAGATGAATTAGTTTAGACCATTAGGACATGTTGAGTTTGAGGTGCCCAGGATACCTGAGGATCCAGGTGCAAAAGGTATAGAGGACTAGGGAATGTGAGCTTACAACTCGTGAAAAATGATCAGGATGAGAGGCACATATATGGGAGTTTGGTAAGGGAGTAACGGAGAGGGGAAATGGTCTGGGCATAGAATCTTAGGAAATCCAGGGAGTAGGAAAAAAAGAGGAGTCAGATATAGAAACAGGCCCAGACAGAGATGGAGGAAAAGATGTAGGGAAATATTGGGTAATGGAATACAAAGAAGAAAAGCTTTTCTAGGAGGAATATTCACAAATAACTGAGGTTAAAGGACTACACAGTATGAACCCAGAAGAGGATGTTTAGCTTTAACTGAGTATAAATCTAGTCAGTATATGTCTTTAACTTCAGTCCTGGTTATTTCCAGTTGCTGCTACATTCCTGGAGTCTTACACTGGTATCACAAGTCATTTCCCAGTTTAAGATTAAGTGAGCTCTCCAATTCTCTGACTTTGGGTACATCTCAGTGTGGGTTTCCAAGGATGGTTGAGACTGATCAGAAAAAATGAATGGTGAGTGGTGGCGGGGGGACAGCTCCTCACCGTCTTTGTTGCTCTTGGTGTTCTTTCTGTAGCCTTTCCATCGTGTTCGCACTGTGAAGCTAACTTTCTACTTTAGAAAGCGAAGTTGTTTGGTTTGTGCCAGTATCAGGATGTCCAGGAAGGATATTATTTATGTACACTTCTTAGTTACTGAAATGGATGAATCGAAATACCCGAACCAAGAAATGAAAACAATTACTTGTTAGATTGAGTGTCTCCTACCTCTTGATTCTCTCTCTCTCTCTCTCTCTCTCTCTCTCTCTCTCTCTCTCTCTCGTCGGCTCCAGTTGGATAGAGGAAAAGTCCAGGATGTTGAAATTTTAGCTCTTATGAACGAGGAAGAATTAGGAAATTGGGGTGGCAAGGAAACCTTTTAGAAATAGTTACTGCCAGACATATCCCAAATTAAATTGTAATGAAGTCAACCACGACATTTCTAGTTAGCCAGTTTTATGTGGCAGGGAGTGTTCTGTCTGTCCCATTGGATATAAGAAGACATTCTGATAGAAAAGCTTTTGTAGGAGAGTGTTATTTAGGCATTTTGTGCCATGGATTAAAGAGAGTTGGACTAAGAGGAAAAAATGAGCAGGATATTTTCACCTGGCTGTCTTAGGCTGGGGCTCAGAATAAACTGGCTTTGTTTCTGGGTTCCATAATTAGCCTGCTCTATGACCTTGGATAAGTCATTTAACTATTTCAGCCTCATTTTCATATCTGTAAAATGTGGAGGGTAGATTAAATGCTCCCTCTCATCTCTAAAAATGTTTTGATTTATGACTGAGGGAATGAAATGTTTGATCCTTCATTCATTCTCTGTCTAAATTCGAGGAGAATCAATTCTCTATTGCTAGGAAGTGAGGGACAAAACATTTTAGAAAGTTAGAAATCTACATTATTCATGGAATTCTTTACTTGACCTTCCATTAGAATCACAGCTGTCATTGCCAGAAGTGTAACCTGAGAATGGTAAGTCCAAGAAAGCTTCTAAGGTCTGTATTTCTTTTCCTACCAGAAATTCCAGACCTTTCTTAAAAATTCAGGATGGATAAGGAGGTCACTGCAGAGGGAAATGGTTTCTAGCTCTGTGCCTCCTGGTTTGTGCCAGGTGCTTAAAATAGACTCTCTTCTTGAATAAGCACACTTCCTTATTCTTTATTCTTGATTATTCTTTATTCCTTAAAAGCCCATCCTTATTCTCTAATCACTGAAAAACAGAACTTCACAGTTGCACTTTGCTCAGGGAAAGGAGAGGGAATAGAGTAAAAAGGATAGGCTTATTGTAATGTTCTTTTTTGTGTTGTGGGTGTAGAAGGAATACAAAATTGTTTTCATTTGCATTTGTGCTGTCAGAGAAATGGGAGGAATAAAGGGTAGGGCTGTTGGTCATGACTGGAGTTTGAATCTGTGTCTAAGTTTTGTTGTTTTGTTTTTTTTTTGAATCAGTGTTTGAAGGTTGGACCTGCCGCAGCTGGCAACCATCACATGTAGTATTAAATTTAAGTCTTTCAGCCAGCGTTTCTTAGTTTGGCTTGATAGGGAGGATAGTGACATGGGTTCTATGCATTTTAACCCTAAGTCATGTATGTTGATAAGCTATTCTGCAGAGAAAGTCCCTAAAGTTTGCTGGGTTGTTTTTGATTTTTTTTTTTTTTTGGACTGTTGTCATATAGACAGCTCATACATAGACAGCTATATAGTTATTTTTAAACTTTGCAGTTACATTTAGTTTTATCTCATTTGGCATTTGCCCAAAATAAAAGTAAGTTAAATGTTTCCATCACTAGTTTTTAGGAATGTGACAGTGAATGCTGGTCTTCAGTGTCTACAGCACACAAAGCAGCAGTCTACAGATGTCTTTGAAACTAACCAAAAACAGCCCCACTTATTTTAAAAATTATTATATAGTAATTTCTTGATCTATTTCAATCATTCTGACACAGAATCAAACAATTCATGTGTGTTCTTTAATTTAGAGGTTTTATATTTAGTAGATTTTTCTTCCAAATTATTTTCTAAACATTAATGTGGGAATTGGCTTCAGGATTTGG
This sequence comes from Rhinolophus ferrumequinum, assembly GCF_004115265.2. Taxonomy (NCBI): domain Eukaryota; kingdom Metazoa; phylum Chordata; class Mammalia; order Chiroptera; family Rhinolophidae; genus Rhinolophus; species Rhinolophus ferrumequinum. The sequence continues at coordinate 25,959,705 of NC_046296.1, read as the reverse complement.
GGAGAGACATCCCAGGTATCCATGGGTGGCAGGGTGGGGGACTTCATCTGTGACAGATTGTAAATTACAGCTAAGTCAGCCAAGGGGTGAATATGTGTGGCTGATGTCACATTAACTCTAGTTTAAAATGTTCTAGAGTTTTTACTTACCTGTCATAGTTAAATGCACCCATTGTCACGGGTTTTTACAGATTATAATCAAATTGCTTCTTACTAATTGAAACATACCTTTAGGTTGTTGATGGAACACAGACATATGTGTTTCTTAGCTCACAAAGAAGTTATTTATGAACCACAGTTTGGGTCACTTTGGTAGTTTTACTGCAGTCCACAAACTTAGTTGTGTTGTGGCTTATGCCTGTAAAAAGAACACAGCTAAAAAATGGCTATTTTAGGATTAGCCTGTGTGTTTTCTACAAATTTCCTTGTGTTTTTTTCTCTTGGGTTTTAATATGATGGCAAGTGTGTATAAAAGATTTTTGAAGAGCTATGTTAAGTATCTCATTTTTTAATATTTTTAGATAATTGGGAGAGGGAGAGGCTGTCTGCATGAAATAAATTGCCTCAGGAGTTAACATAATTTACTAATTTCTGCTCTCAAAAGTATCTTAAAATTGATTATGTTGGCTTTAATTTTGTTTATATAAATGTTTACTTCTGCCCAGATGACATGAAAGAATTTATGGTATGGGGGAGTGTTTTTATCTTTATTGAAATATGTTTCTACTAGATTAACCAACATTTGTAGAACTAATTAGTTATCAAACAAAGTGAACATAAGCTTCACAAATCTACATTTATAAAACAAGGTATTGAGGATAAAGGGGGAGGTGAACAATAATCTGATCATCCCTTGTTTTATAAAAAGACAGGATAATTGCTATCTAGATAAGTGTGTGAAACATCTGTGTTGGCATTGTTCTCCCAAAGTACTTGGAACTGGCATGTTTTCTTTTTCTGTATTTTTCTATTTTTGTTGGTTTTCATCTAAAAGGCATTTCTGTCACCTTTAGGGAGATCCATCTGTCACAGAAGTGCCCAACTCTGCCAAAAGCCCTGATAGTCTTGTCTGACACAGATGAGCATTGAAAAGTCTTGACTGAAATTGAGGCACAGAGGGGAGGGGCAGCCCTATGTCCTTCTCCTTTTAAAGTGAAACTTTTGATGCCAGAGCAGTAGAGGCACCTTGGAACTGTCAGTATCTCTCAAGAGATTCTTCTTGAGTAAAGAGTGTGAAGCTGCAGTGCTCTCCTTCTAAAATGGAAAGGATTCCTTAAATTTTTCATCTGGCCTGGAGGAGGAAGGAGTCTTTGGCGTCTATGAAATTGCCGGACCCCTTCAGTTCTCTTTTGATGCAGCTTCCAAAAGGGCGTGTTCTACAGAACATACCCTCATTAACCCTATTTCAATCGTTCTCATTTTTCTCCAGCTCTGATGGCTAGGAGGGAAACATTAGTAGAGATGGAACTGTGTACTCACATGAAGATGAATCCTTTTACTTCCACCTGCCCCATCTTCCCAAAAGTGTTCATTGTTTCAGATATACGAGTAAAGCATATTGATGTGCCAAACAGTCAAATTTGAGCACATGTGATTATATAGTCCTAACTAGTTGACATTACCGAAATTCAATGAGAGGATGATGGGATTATAGGAGTGAACCCTTTCCATTTGCTGGAACACCAGAAATAAACCAGTTGTAGTTTACCAGCTGTTCGAATGGCTATCTGATTTTTCAACTGGTGGTTTTACATTTTTGTTTTAAGATCTTAGCAAAGCAATGTCTCATGATGGCGCTTCTCAGTTCCAAGAAGTCATTCGACAAGAGCTAGAATTATCTGTGAAAAGGGAACTAGAAAAAATACTCGTCACAGCACCATCACATGAGTTTGAGGTAAGGACTCTACGGTGTTTTTTTGCTTTCATTCATCTACATGCTGAGTTGCTATTGCTGATGCTGATTATCCAGCTTAAAATAAGCATCAGATGTAATGAGAACATTAAAAAAAGATAATTAGGATTGCGTAACAAAAGGATTTTCAGTGTTTGGCCATCATAAAACCATTGTCTTTTTCTTTTCTAATTCTACGAAGTTTCTAAAGTCTGAAAGAATCAGAACAAAATTATACTTTATTTGTTCTGTGTTTTGATATCATTGGGTAGAGAAATAGATACCAATGTTCAGTTAGAATTGAGTAGTTTATCAACCATGAATCCTGCGTGCCTTTTCCAAAGAGCCAATTCTGATAGAACCATACTACTTTGTCAGCTATAATAGAGGTCTCACAATAGGCAGATGTTTTCTTTTCTGTTTATAAATCAATAGATACTTTTCATTTTCAAATTTCAGTTTGTACTTAATGTTTTGAGGTTAGCTGTGTTTTGTTCCTTTTTGTTCTCTTGGTGAAGATTTATTTCCACCTAAAAGAAGTAGAGAAAGATATTGGTGAATATATACAGCAAACCACTTGGAATTCCCATGGACCAGCTAGTGGTCAGATTACATGATACTGGTGGGAGATGGGGAGGGTTATTTACTTGTATTCCTTTACGCGTGGTTCCTGTTAGTTTTTCTTCTTCTTTATTAAATTGGGGTATAAAAAGGCTCTGTTCTACCCATGGTTCTAATAATATAAGAATTTCATTAAAGACATTTTAAGTGTATAATATATATCTGTTTTTATTAAATATTAAGCATTCTGCTAGTTGTAACAATGACTTCTGTTTTCATAGCACACTAAAAAAGACCTTGATGGATTTCGCAAGCTATTTCATAGATTTTTGCAAGAAAAGGGACCTTCTGTGGATTGGGGGAAAATCCAGAGACCTCCAGAAGATTCGGTAAGTTTTAGGTAATATGTAGGAAATCTTAAGATAATTTAGGACATTGGTTGAACATTGGAAATAGAGTAGTATAAAAGGGCCAATAAAAACCATCACTTCAGACACAGACAGGAGTGCTGCTTTGCATTAACTGTCCCCTCGTGCTGGAATGATGGAGATAGCCTGCTACCACTTTCCCTTCTATTAGACCCATCTTTCCAGTTCTGCAGAGGACTTAGGAAAGTCTAATCTCCCTTTACCACTACCTAATAACTTAATATCCCTGACTATGAGGCAGTCCTTTGGCAAAGTACCAAACACAGTAAGATCTTCACTTATGTTCTTTTCTTCCTTCTCTCTCCCAAACCATCTGATGTCTATTTGTCTGTGGAGTCATGTACAGATGCTAAGTCAACTACTTAAGGGCCTCCCCATGCTTTCGACCCACACAGCCATATTTCCCTTGCCTTCCTTGTGGGAACCAACCCAGCAGTTCCTTTGCACACATTCTATTTCTAGACTTCTGTATATGTTGTTTCCTTGAAATGCTGTGGGCTCTTCACCTGTCAAAATCTTGCTTATTCTTTGAGGCTCAGTCCAATGCTTCCACTGCACTGAAAAGGTGTAGTGCCATAGTACCAGAGGTTCAAATCCTAGCTTTACTACGTATGAGGTTTGTGTCAAAGGACAATAATACCAAGTGCTTTATGTGCTTTACAGGGTTGTTGTGAGGCTTCATGAAGAAACATACGTGGAAACATGTTAAACTCTGAAGCATTTTGCAGATGTTAGTGGTTTGCCAAATAAACAATCTAACTTTACACCTAAAGGAACTAAAAAAAGAACAAATAAAACCCAAAGTAGAAGGAAAGAAATAATAAATATCAGAGCAGAAATAAAATAGGGACTAGAAAAACAATACAAAAGATTAATGAAACTAAGAGCTGGTTCTTTGAAATGGTAAGTAAAACTAACAAACCCCTAGCAAGACTCATCAAAAAAAACGATAGGGCCCAAAAAAGTAAAATGAGAAATGAACAAGGAGAAATTACAGCCAACACCACAGAAATATGAAGAACCATTAAAGAATACTATGAACAATTAAAATATATGCCAACATATTGGATAATCTAGAAGAAATGGATAAATTTCTAGAAACATACAACCTTTTAAGACTAAACCAGGAAGAAACAGAGAAACTGAACAGACTATTACTAGCAATAAAATTGAAGCAGTAATAAAAAAAACTCCCAACAAAAGCCTAGGGCCAGATGGCTTCACAGATGAATGCTACCAAACATTTAAAGAAAATTAGTACCTATCTTTTTCAAACTATTCCAAAATATTGAAGAGGAAGCCATGCTTCCAAACTCATTCTGTGAGGCCAGCATTACCCTGACACCAAAACCAGACAAAGACACTACACAAAAAAAGAAAATTACAGGTCAATATCCCTGATGAACATAGAGGCAAAAGTTCTCAGCAAAATACTAGCAAACCTTATTCAACAGTACACTCAAAGGATTATACATCTTTATCAAGTGAGACTTATACCAGTGATGCAAGGGTGTTTCAACAGCCACAAAATAATTAATGTGATTCATCACATCAACAAAAACAAGCACAAAAATCATATGTCAGTAGATGCCGAAAAAGTATTTGACAAAATTCAGCATCCATTTATGATAAAAACTGAACAAAGTGAATATAGAAGGAACTTGTCCCAACATAATAAAGTCTACATATGACAAGCCCACAGCTAATATCATACCCAATGGTGAAAAGCTGAAGCTTTTCCTTTAAGATGAGGAACAAGGCAGGATGCCCACGCTCACCGCTATTATTCAGTATGGTATTAGAAGCCCTAGCCACAACGGTCAGGTAAGAAAAAGAAATGAAAGTATCCAAATTGGAAAGGAAGAAGTGAAACTGTCACTATTTGCAGATGACATGATATTTCATATAGAAAACTGGAAAGAATTCACCAAAAAACTAATAGAATTAATAAAAGAACTCAGTAAAGTAGCAGGATACAAAATTAATATACAGAAAGCTGCCGCATTTCTATAAACTAATAACAAATGATCAGGAGAAATTAAGAAAACAATCCCATTTATAGTTGCATGAAAAAGAATAAAATACCTAGAAATAAATTTAATAACCAAGGAGGTGAAATACCTATACTCTGAAAACTATAAGAAATGGGAACACAAGGTTCCCAGTTGATTTATGATTGTCATTGTTCTTGTTTTAAAGTCCTCAAAAGGTTGGGGTTGTTTGTTAATGGGGAGGAGTTATATGGGGGTCAACTTTTTTATTTTTGATTGAGGCAGAGAATTGGCATAAAGAATATCATATCAATATGATATTTAGCTTCAATAATTTTGCTTCATAAAATAACAGAGCTTTTCATACTTTTAGTCTGTTAGTATAAAAACATTGAGATGTCTATGTTTAAATGACAAGGCATTCTGAGAAAGTTACAGTGTATATGCCCAGTAAAAGTACATAGTTTTTGTTGTTTGTTTGTTTGTTTTAAGATGAATTGGAGTATATTGTGCAGCTAATGTTTGCCCATCTTTCTGAAAGACTTAATACAGGCAATTGGGCCAAGGATCTGACGTGAGTGACACAGGATGGTTTGTTCTGAATATGGTGACTTCCCAACTATAGTCAGCTAATGGCAAAGCTATTAGAGACTTGTTGTGTGTGTGTGTAAAGATAAAATGAGATCCTAAATGTGTAAAAGTATTCTACCAGAAGGAAACAGTAGTATTTAAGGAAATGGCCCTGAAGACATGGCTGGATATAAGAGTCTCATTTTTTCCTTGACATAAAGCTTTAAAGTGGTAATATATAGAATCACTAATCTAAGCAAATATACTAATTTACCAAATATTGACAAATCTAATTCTCTACTTTTTGATTCCACATTGAATTGAACAGTCTTTAGTTTTCCCCAGGACTACCTTCTTTCACATGCCTTTACGTACAGGACTTTTATTTCAGGAAGAGGACGTGCCTAAGGAGGCTGACCATGAGTCTGTGATTCTTACTTCCATTCTAGTTATTTATTTATTGTTTCACTTTATAAATAGTAATGGTAAAGACGTGGCTGCTTTGGTGTCAGTTCCATGACTGACTTGGAGAAACCCCAGGTAATGTTGTTGGACAGGGGCTCTAACCACGGCCCTGTGTGCACAGTACTGGACGGTCCAGTCCCCCAGAAGTGAGCTCCTTGGGAAAATCCTAGCATGGGTAATGGTGGCGGTACCACTCTTTGAGCATCCCATTCCCCCCTCCTCAACCCCCACCCTACGGAGAGTCATTTTGGACCTTGGTTCATGTGTTACAAGGCCTAATACAGATTATTTTAATGTTATACTCTCCAAGTGTATGTTTGATGCAGGTATTTTGCGTCTTATAATCAGATGAGAAAAGCATATTTGTGAGGTTCTCTTATCCCACATCTTCATCTGTAGTACAACTGTGAGGCAGTTTCCATTATCTTGATTAATATAGGACAGCCCTGAACCTACAAGATTTACTGGGAGAATTTTTATATAAAATAAGATGGGTGACCCATGCCTACCTCTAATTTTAATCCTTTCTTCTCTGTAATTCCTTGGGGATATTTTACTAAATCCTTTTCCTATTTTAGATCAGAGGTGGACAGTTGACTCTCTGCTTCTCCTGTTTGATAGCCAAGATGAGACTGGAATGTTTACACCAGGCATCTCAACCTGGGAGGTCTTTACAGGGATTGTAGGCCCTTCATAGATTTCTTTGTAAATAAAACTGTGGATAAATGTATACTTTTTTCAGAGCAGACTTCTTGGTTACACTGGAGAGATGTTCGAAACTACAGTTTCCATTTATGAGAGAAACTAATGGAAGATTGGAACAGAATTTAAAAATCATGCTTCATTTTATACATTGTAAAATACCAACCCAAATAGTTAAAAAATGCTTATTTTTATTTTTTTTAAATGTGGTAAACAAACCTTATACGGTTAATTGGCGTTTTAGCTGTTAATAGCTTTTATTTTTTTAATGTCAGGTTTATTGAGGTATAACTTACATATAGTAAAATGGACCCTTTTCTGTGTACAGTTTTATGAGTTCTGGCAAATGTATATACTCGTTGAATTACCATCACAGTCAAGATATAGAACATCATCCGGAACAGTTCACTGTGAGCTTTACAATATGCTTCTTCTTAAACCTCCTACAAGCCTCTGGTTCCCACTTCCCACATCCATTAAACACACAAACTAAGCAAATATGTATCTTTGTAAAATACTACCTTTTTCTTCATTCAGACTTCTCCAAAGGAAGAGGTCAGCCTAGCCTCCACCCTCTGTTTTATGTTATCTGGCCTTTCTTTTAGCCTTTGTCCACCTCTCCCCCACACACCTGCCTTTAATCTTCCATAGAACTTTCTTTTTATGGCGTCTGGCCTTCCCCGCCCCCACCCCCACCCCACCCCACCACCTTCATTTCTTCAAGGCTACTCCAACAACGTGAATTACATAATAAAGCTAACAATGTGCTTTATACTGCTTTACTCAGTGGCTGTTTAGTACCTCAGCGTTTAAAGCTAGTGTACAGAATAGATAGGATGCTGTTAGAGGCTTCAGTTTTATTTTTAAGAGAATTTAGGAATATCAGTTATTTGAAAGCATCTTTTGCCCACAGACTAACAGAAGGGTTTTCTTGTAGGGGAGATGTGAGGTGATTTTAGTAAAGAATTAGTCCTAATCACACAAGCTGGTTGGCTTTTGGACTCTCCCATCTCTTCTATTTGAACTCTTTTCCAACTCCTTGGGTCATCTACTTTTGTCCTTTATAATCCATACTAAAGTGGAGTGTTCTTTGAAAACTACCACCTTAGCTGATAAAGATATGGTCCAAAAGCCTCTCAAGGTTGACTAATTTTATGACTTCAGCTGATTTCTATAAAAGGATAATTAATACTTTTTTAGTGCTTGAGTTTTATTTTTTTATCATATATATTTGTTTTGCCTTTTGCAGTTAAAAAAAATATCCAGAAGTTTTTGAACTTCCTAGAATTTCTATAAAGAATTCTAGATTACAGTAAGGTTTGGGGAGCAGTTGGCACCTTTCTTCATAGTTAACCTCCTACTTTGTAGGATCATTTGCCATCTGTAACCACTCTTTTTTTGTTGTTGGTTTCTTATTTTTGTCATTTGGGTTTTCTACCAGTTCTTTTATTGTCATCTGTTCTCTAGTTTACCAGGTTTAAAGTACACAATTGTAATGGGGATATTTTAATTTTATATCTCTTCAGCATTTGGGAAGTTGCTACATTTTTTAATGGAACAGCAGTGGGTATGGGACTTTGAGAGGCAAAAATATCAAGAGTAACAAAATGCCATAAGAATTGAATAAGTGAGAAGCAATTTATAGTATGTTTTCAAATAAGCTTTAAATTTTAGAATAGTTTGATTTATAGAAAAGTTGCAAAGATACACTGTTTTTTTAACCAGAAACATATAGCTATCCAAGCTGATTTTTGTTACCTATATCCCATTTTTAGACTTCTTCCTGTGTGAGTACAAATGCAAAATAATTGGTGAAAATGCTGGTGAAATTTTTCTTCCAAACTCAAAACAGAAAATAAATACAAGATAGTTGGTAAGAAACGTGGAAATGGCAGACGGATACCTGTGACTAGAGTAAATATGGAAAGGGGTGTAAGAAAGCCATTAAACAAAGATTTATATTTAGATAGGCTTGTTTAAAACAAGTGTCTTTAGTCTTAAAGCCCTCAGGAGATTGGAAAGTTTTCTATTTCAGAAGAGCATGAAACAAACACCATTTCAAAAGTTTTTGTTTTTTACTGAAACAAAGATTTGTAAGCATTTCTTATTTTAAAAAATTTATAAAGACCTATGTATGCAAAGCTCTGTATCTGTAGTTAATGCCTATTGTCCATGTTGGGGTGCTTACATGTCAGATATTGTACTGAATGCTTTATGTTTGTGGTCTCATTTAATATTCACAACAGACCTGGAAGATGGGCATTATTATGCTCATTTAATAGAAGAGGAAACTGAAGTTAACAGTAACTTGCCTAAGAGGAAGAATCCTGATATGAACTATGTAGTCAGGCTCCAAAGACCTAGTTCTTTGGTATCTGTTAGTAACAATAATGGAGTGAGCTCTTCAAAGCCTACAGCCCTAACTTTATCTCTGGTGCAAAGAATGTGACATACTTTATGTGCTTATCAACAACAGTAATAATAGAAATGACAGCAAACACTTAATCACTAATGTACCAAGCATTGTTCTCAGCTCTATATGCATTTCCTCACACAACTCTAGGAGCTCGCTATTATCCCTGTTTCACCATGGAAGACTCTCCAACTGAGAGGGATCGAGCTGTCCACACAGTTTGCTTAACTAGTAAGTAAGTGGTAGGAACCGTATTTAGGCCCAGATCTGTCTGAGCCCAGACTCTCAACCACTATGGTATGTTACAGAGCAGTCCCCAGTTGCCATCAGTGTTTGAAAGGAATGTGAAAATCTTTGAAGCATCGCTTTTCCATCATTTCTCCATCTTGAGTAGAACTGTTGAGTAGGCTCCACTCCTTCCCTTAGACCTTAAAATACCTTCACTTCTCTTTGAAGTTCTTCCAGCAACACATTTAACAAATATTTATTGAATATTTATTGAATAATTATTGAAAATATTTATTGAATAGCCCACGTGTGGTGGGCTTTTATCTAGACACTGGGATACAAGTGAATAAGATAGACAAGGGCCTTCCACTCAAGGAGCTTCATTCTAGTGGGAGAGAGAAAACATAAATGTGTAAATAAGTAAGATACTCTTAAAGACTAATTTCCCATCGCTGCTGTCCTGGCCCAGGCTTACCCGTAGCAGTCACAACTCCCTGGCTGAAGTCTCTTTGATTTACCTGTAGTCACTACAGGAAGCTATAGAAGTATCCTTTATTCATTACTTTTATTCTACAAATTTATCAAATACCCACTATTTTAATTATTGGGAATGCAAAAATAAAGACAATCACTGCTCTTAAGAGCTTACAGCTTTGTACAGTGCTTCTCAATCTTTTCCATATAATGACATATGTAGAAAATGAATGGGGGTTAAGACAAGAGGCTGTTTACCTGGGAGGGGGACTTGCTTTCTCAAGCTCTGCCCAGCTGCTTAAAGTGATAAAGGAATCAACGGGCATGCAATAATAGCAAACCAGTTTTGAATTTTTGGTTTACTGGAGAGATGTTTGCACAAAGATACGTATATAGTCCAATGGTATAAGTTAATAGCTATATTTCACTAAACATCTTCTACCTAACAAACTAGAGAGATTAACTGGTGATCTCCATTTTCTTTGAATGCTTGGTCTACTCTTACAAGTTCTTCTCTCATTAGTGAAGTGGCTTGCTCACTAAAATTCAATTGTGTTTGTTCCCAAACCTGTTCATGCCAGTTATATTTGTTGTAATGAATGACAAATGTAATTAAATTTTATATAAACCAATGAAATGGATTTTTAAAAAGTCATTTATATGAAAAATGAGTTGAATGCTTTGGCAAAATCAGATAAAGATGAGTAGCTGAAAAAAACCTATTGAATTAGGTGTGGGTAAGACAAGTAGGAAAGAGAAAATTGCATAAGTCTAGGATGATTCTACTACATGCATGTTGTTTCACAGATGACTGAGTTCTTGATCCACTTTGAAGAAAGGAAACTGCATATCACAGATGGTATATCATTGATGTGGTTTACATAAGATGACTCAGAGCTCTGGTCAACAGATCCCTTCCATACCTAAAGAAAAGAGCTTTGTGAATGATTGTACATTTACTTGTAAAAAATTGAAATAGTTTGTATACCTAAAACATTTTCATCATTCTATACTTGAACTTAATTTTTAAATTAACTATCTACCTGTCCAGAATGTTGTAGGTAAGTAGGTTTTTGATGTATGTACCAAGTGTAGCAAGAAAAGGAGCAGTTGAACAATTGGGAAGTCCTAAGAAAGTTAAGGATGAAGAGGTCATGTTAGAACTGAGACTTGAAGTTGGAGTACGAGTTTGCCCAGAAGGTCAGGTGGATATTGCAGGTTTAAGAGAGCATGGTGTACAAAAGCCCAAAGGCATGCAAGAGTGAGAACTACAGTTTTATAGTACTGCTAGAGAATAAGAATGGAAATGAGTGGGCGATGATGAGGGTAGACAATGAGGGTAGGGACCATGTCTGCAACTTATTGTCAATTAGGAGGGATCAGTTTGGCTAAACTAAGAAGGTGCCAGAAAACACAGGAGATAGGAAGTCCTTAGCTTTATAGCAGGGTAGTTGGAATATATTCTATTTTTGGAGGTGGGTGAAGAGTGGCTGTGCTTTTAAATTCTTAAATCCTAAACCCCAAATTACATAGGAAATATGGATTTCTTATAGCTTTGGTTACTGTTGGAGAAATGGCTATTAATTTTAATTTTTCCTGTTGTTTGTTTTTTTTGACACCTTTTATCAGAGTTAGCTGACCTTCTTGCCATTTGGTTTCTATACAGTGATGTGTATTGAGCAATTTTATATAGTTTTAAAATCTTTAATGATATTCTGTGCTTAGTCAACAGGTATTTGAGAAATTACCTCATGCTCAGTGTCAATCATTAATATATTCCACCATCACAAGACCACCTACATAGGCATGCTGAATTCATTCTGCCTTCATTGTATTTAACACTTATTTTTTTCCATTTGAGTAGTAGTAGCAGAGAAGTCAAGGACATAGACTCCAGAGTTTTAAATCCTAGCCTCATCACTTCTTAGCCATGTAACATTGGGAAGGTTCTTTAACTGTTTTAAGCCTCAATTTCCTCATTCATAAAAAGCAGGCATAATAAAAGTAAGAATTTAGGGAGGATTATTGAGAGTGTATATAAAGCAATTACTATGTGCCAGGCACTCTGATAAAGATTAATAGATGTTTGCTATTGTTTTTAAATATGCAACAAATATTTATTAAGTACCTCCTAGATAAAAGGTACTGAGCACAGGAGAAACAACAGAATTTTATTAAGAATGCAAGTGGTATTTTTTTTTTAATTCTATAACTTTCATAATTATGTGTTCTGTTTTTTGTCTTTGTGAATATATTTTAATATATTATCAGTATAATGATTTTCATATATATTCATTTATGATCATGAATTATGCTTTTTATATTTTTAGCAAAATATTCCATCAAGTAGATGAACAGTAATTTACATCCCTATAATTCTCTTGTATCAGATGTGTTGGTAGTTTGTTTTCATTTTAATAAATAAAGTTCATCCACCCCAACAAATTTTTCTTGTTGCAGAGATAAAATTTAGCTAATTCTTTAACCTTCAGGATTACAGGAGATCTGTGTTCTATCAGGTCAGTGAGAATAAACAACATAATGCCCTTCATTATGAAAACGGTTAGCTGTATTATTGTGTTTGATGGGTTTTAATAAAGGGTATCCATATAGTGAAAACCCTATGATATATGTAGAATTGTCTTTAACCAACAATGCCATATGTAGTCATAGATTTTTTTAAATCTACTAACCTCAAAAAAGATGTAAGGGTCTGGCTTTGTCTCAGGAATATTGTAGTTATGAAAAGAATTGGGTGCCCATTGTCATACTGTGTGTGGTATATGTATTTACAGGATTGAATAGCATGTGTTCATTGTGGGGTGTAAGGTTTTGTGAGCTGGGGAGGCTTTGCAGGGTGTCCTTGGCAATGGATTATTAGATCTTAGGTGAAATTATAGGAAGGATGGCTGATGACCATTATAGGATTAGTTCTTTGATCATCTTTCATGAGCATGGCAAAACATTGGAAATCAAGGTTTTTCCTTAATTTTTTGATGGTGGAAAACATGACAACAAATCCAACTTATCACTTGAAGGAAATGTACTAGTAGGAACACTTGATGGGGCATCAGGGTTGGGAGTTTGTACAAGTGTTATCAGTGTGTTAACTCTGGGGATTCTCCTATAGTGGATATGTAGATTGATTCTGATATATATATATATATATATATATATATATATATATATATATATATATATATATATATATATATATATATATAAATCTTTGCATCTCCAAATTATTTCTTAAAATATTCAGAAATTGGGTTTTGTTCAGAGGATACGAACTTTGGAAAGTTTCTTGTTACCTATTTCAAATTGCTTTCCAGAAAGAGTATACCAGTTTGTACTCCCATTCATATTAATTTATTGGTTCAACAGCTATTTTTTGAGTGCCAGCGGTATATTAGTAGAGGACCATACTAGTAAAACCCTATTCTTGTCTAGTTTCTAGTTTCTAATCTAGTGGGGGTGTGGACCATAAAAGATATGTAATCTATATAATGTAATTTCAAGTAGTGATAAATGACATGATCATAAATAAAAACAGGTGAGGGTATAGAAAATGAGGAAGTAGAGGTAATACTTTAGACAGGGCAGGCAGAGCTAGGAGAGGCCCTTTGAAGTTAACATTGAGTAGAGACTTATAAAGTATTTTATTGTCAGTCTCATTACATTTATTAAAGCATTGAGTAATGCTTTTAAAAATATTTGCCAATTCAAATGAAAAATATTTTAAATTTTTATTTAAAATTTTATTTTGTCATTGGCTGTTTATTAATTGTTGCTTGAAATATTTAATTGCAAACTATCCTTTTATGTGTAGTAATTGGTTATTGGACTTGGAATTGCAAAACTGAAAAGAACTTTCTTAGGAAATGTACTTTTCCAAGCTCAGCGTATAAAATTTATCATATGATTGTTCATTTTATTTGCTTAGTTATCACAGAAGGATTGTTTATAATTACTACATTAATGTTCTGGCCCATAAAAATTATTTTTTATGCAAAGCGAAGTCTTAGATTCAGATTTTCTTTATCAAACATGTATATTATGTATGGTAATCCAATACTTTTTCTTTGAATTAAAATAATGAGTGTTTGCAATTTGGTTTCTAAATAGTAATGAAACCACTTTTGCTTTAAACTTAGTATTAATAAAAAAAAGAAATAAGTTCCTTATCCAAAGTAGGACAAGAAATAATTTTCAGTGACTAGATTTCATTTATTAATAGTTCTATTTGTTCCATTCATTTATTCAGTTATTTACTCAACAAATACATGAGTGCTGCCAGTAAGCCTGACACTTAGAGGTGATGGATATGGTGGGGCAGAACCACATGGCAGTCACTGCCCTCATGGAGCTTATAGTCATAGAACAGACGTGCAGCACTGAACAATGAGGAGACAGTGTAATAATTGCTGTGATAGAAGCTTTGTAGTACCTGAAGCAATAAGTGGGGGCCGCACCAGATTCTCTCTGGGGTATGAGGGTCACAAGAGGCTTCAAAAGGAAGTGATGATTTTGCTATGTGGTTCTTGGACTCCCTGACAAAGTACATGTTTTCCTGCACATATACACCCTCACAAAAGACTTTAAACATTTTAAAAATTCTTTTAATTGTGATGAAAACCCATAACATAAAATTGACCGTCTTAACCATTTTTAAGTGTACCCTTCAGTAGTGTTAAATATAGTCACATGGTTGTGCAACCGATCTCCAGAACTTTTTCATCTTGCAAAACGCAAACTCTGTACCCGTTAAACAACTCTCATTTCCCCCTACTCCTATCCTGTGGCAACCATCATTCTGCTTTCTGTCTATGAATTTCACTACTCTAGCTACCTCAGACAAGTGGACAAACCTAATCTTAGGTTTTCTTTCTGTTGTTCTGAAAATTGCCTGAGTTCTGCTACCAGTTATATATCCTTGGTTTTGCTTTTCTGGACAAACATGAGAAGCTCCAAAAGCCCGGGATTGTTATATGGCAGTGTTCTTGCCAGGGGAAACATGAAGCCAGCCAGCATAACAGAAGGGAGATCCAACTCTCTGCGGCCATCCTGAGAAGTCGTCAGGCAATATGGAGTCACTATAGGAGAAGCAGTTTGGAAAGTCAGAGGTATTATCAAAACGTTTTTCTCATCTCAGAAGTCTGTCTTAACCCAAGGTTTGGTAGACCTTTTCTGTGCAGGTCCAGATAGCAAATAGCTTAGGCTCTGTAGGTGATGTGGTCTCTGTTGTGATTATTCTGCTCAGTCTTAGTAGCAAGACAGCCGCCATAGACAGCATGTATACTAATGAGCGTGTCTGTGTCCCAGTAACATTTTAGGAAACAGGTGGCAGGCCTGATTGTCTCCCAGGCTAGAGTTTGTTGACCCCTGCCTTAAACTATTCTAATCTACACATGACTGGAGAGAGACTGGTTGAAACCCATACCCGTGCGGAGATCATTAAGCTTGCTTTGTGACTTGAAGCGCAGGGAGAAACTCAATACCATCCTTTATCAAATTT
This sequence comes from Rhinolophus ferrumequinum, assembly GCF_004115265.2. Classification (NCBI taxonomy): domain Eukaryota; kingdom Metazoa; phylum Chordata; class Mammalia; order Chiroptera; family Rhinolophidae; genus Rhinolophus; species Rhinolophus ferrumequinum. Next base: position 25,944,468 of record NC_046296.1, on the reverse strand, counting down.
ATGCCATTGTTTATCAGTTGCACATTTTATGTACCAGTAAGAAAGAAAAAAGTGCAACCAATTAATTCTAAGACCCCACTGGTTGTATGATGCATCCTGGTTGCAAAAATGTTAAAATGTGGGGTAGATTAGAAAGAGTGTCTAGATCAGTGATGTAGTGATAATAGCAGCCAGCATTTGAATTCTTACCGGGGGCCACACAGTTTGCTTAGCACTTTACATGCATTGTCTCATTTGTCCTCATAACAAATTAATGAAGCAAATGAAAAAGGCTTAGAGCAATTAAACAATTTGCCATAATAAGCAGTGGAGTCTAAGATTCAAACCCAGGCAGCCTGGTAATAAAGCCTGTGCTCTCAGCCACTGAACTATATGCCTCAGTCATTTTGGGAGCAGTCTTTTTTGTCAAATGATACCATTCACACTGGAATTGATACAGATTATTACAGTGATTTGAATCATTTCATGGAGGAAACAGCAGTTACATCAATTCCCTTTAGCATGTCCTTGCAATTTCAGACATTTCTCAGGGCAGCCAAGAAACGGTTTACATCCATTGTGTGCCTGCTGGTTCCCTCAAAGAAGAATTATTAATTAGCCTCTTCTGAAAATGTTTTTAAAATAACATTTATAAACCAAGCAGAACTTGTGCTGCAAGAGAAGTCTTGGTGCTCCGTGCACAGATAGTACCTGTGATGCCGGCCAGCGCTTGGGTCCTGCTGCTGCAAAGGAGAGGAAGCGCCACATGTCACTGTCATTCATTATCTTGCGCATCTATGAGCTTTGCATTGAAGATAGTGCAATCCTGCATGAGGGATGCAGGCTTCACCAAACATGACCTTACTGACTTTTGAAAGCACAGGAAATATATTAGCCTTTGAGCTCTCACAGTCTGGAGAATTCTGGTGTTTCTAGCGCAAACCTGCATCCAATTGACAGAGCAAGTTGTGAGAGCTTGCTGTGGAGAGAGCTGAGGTTTTCTCTACTTGTGGTCATAAAAAGAAAAGTCAAAATGGAATGGCAAGTAAAAATGGCACGCATGTGACCATCTCAAACTATATCACATGTCATCTTATTCAAACCAAACAGAAGCCCTTCTCATTGAAATTCAGTTTGGAGAGAGTTTAAGTTTAGTTTTTTTCTTTATTTGCATATTAACTTGACACTGGGAGGTAAATGGCGTCTCTCAATAAAGATTATTTTTATATTCTGTGAATGAAATTTCCACTGTACCGAAGTAAATTTTATTCAGAATGTTTTGTTTTGGCGGGGGAGAGGGGATGGAATTGCACTTTTCTGAAAGAGAATCCATTAACTTCTGATTTTCACAAGTGCCTGATAGCTCATAAAGCCCGATAACCACTGGTCTGACTGAGATGTGGAGGATGAAGAAATGGTATTTGGTGAGGTGAGGCTGCATGGAGCGGTGGGGCCGGGCAGTGCAGAGGCCTACAGGCAAGAGCTGTGGCACATCAGCGATCCCAGCCATGGTCCTGGAGCTCAGTGTGTCGGGGAAGTAGGAGGGAAGGTTGGAAGACAAAAGGGCCAAATCATTAAGGACCTAGAAAACCACGTCTTCCGGTTAGGATGATTCAGCTACATTTAGTAATGAAACTCAAACACACACACACACACACAACATCTAGACAGAGGCAGTCCAGAGTTGGAGGGCAGCTTGGTGGTCATCAGGAACCTGGGATTCTCTATCTTGCCACTCGTCTGTGTCCTCATGGTGTCCCAGATGACCACCCAAATAAACCTTAGTCACCACGCCTCCATTCCAAACAGCAGGAAAGCGGACGAAGGGCATATCTTCTACCCTTTCATAGAGACCTGAAAATCTTTCAACTTACTTCCAGTCAGTCACATTGGCTGGAACTTTGACACAAGGGGAGACTGGGAAATGGGGTCTTTTATTTGGGAGGGTGGTGTGCGCAGCTGAAAATTTGGGTTCTACAATGCAAGAGAAAAAAGAATGTTGGGGTAGGCAGCCAATAACTCTGCCATGCCATGTCAGTGTCTTATTTTTGTGAATGCTGTAATAAGGAGAGAAAGATGTTTAAATTCTTTTTTTTTTTAAATGACCACTTGCAAGGTGGAGGGTAAGTAGGCCATAGAGACTCCCTCAGTAACACAGGTGAGAGGTGAGCAGGGTGCTGACTGATGGCGAGACTGACAGGACTGGTCGTTGATCACATGTGAGCAGTCTCCTGGCTTAGCAGCTGGGTGTGTCTCAGTGCCATAAAAAGAGGGGTGATTGAAACCATGGGATTGGAGCAGATTGCCAGGGATGAAGAGGTCTGCTTAGAATGGTCTTGAAAAGGATCAGGCAGAAAGAGAATAGAATTTGGTTTTTCAGAAGTCAGGAATAATAGAACATTTCAAAATTTAGGGAGTCGTTAGTTAATTGTGTCAAATGCAGCTGAGAGTGCAAGTAAGAGAAGTATTGATGTTATTGGTAGGACTTAGGTGTCAGGAGGTTATTGATGACCTTGTTAAGATCAGTTCATTGAATGACGGCGACAACTAAATTGCATAGGGTGAAGGAGTGAAAGAGAGGTGAATGTAGCAACGTTTCGCCTCTAAGAAGATGTAGGGAACAAAGGATGTGGGTGCCGGAAAGGATGAGCGAGTATAGGTGTTGGTGTTTTTTTGGGGTTTTAGACAGCAACTATTTGAATGTGTTCATGCTGATGGAAAGGAACGGAGAAGGAGAGGCTAAAGATGAGACTGGATGATTGATGAATGGGGTTCTTGAGATGAGCGCTGGTGGAGAGACTGCGTTAGGGTGGGAGACAGCTCTTCTGATAACCAGAAGAAGAGGGAAGCGGCAGAGATGAAGATGCAGGAAGGTCCTGACAATCTGGTGGCAGAGGGTTGAGGTCCATTCTGTATGATGGCTTTTCTTTGCTTTATGAAACAGGAGTGTAGCTCAGCTTGGTGGCTGAGGGGGTGTTGGTGAGCTTGTTGGTGAACCATGGGATAAAGTACTCGTACAGGATTTGCCAGCTTTCCCTAAGGAAAAAGAAAAATCTCTGGTTTAGGTATGATTTTTTCTGTCATGAATTAATCTGTAGGAGCTTTCAAACGACCCAGACTTTGGTCGCTACCTTTAGAAACGTGAAATGAGGGAATGATATGCGAAGGTACCGAGCATGGAACGTGGCACACACGCGCTGTGCAGCAAGGGTTGAGGGAATAAGCCGATGTTCTTGGGACACATCCTGTGCATATGCAGAGTCACTCCAAACTTGTTTTTCTGTTTACGCAGATCATTCTTTCCGGCAAACTTGCTTTTGTTGAAAAAAATCTTTCAGAGTGCAATAATCATACCCTTGTGAATCGTAACAGGGCAGGTACTGTTAGCTTGTTTGGGGAACTTGGCACTGTCTCCAGGAATAGCACAAATATGTTACCAAGAACTGGGTTGTACTGTTGCTAATGGGAACAGTGTGTCCACGACTGTGTGATGAATCCACTTTTCTTCTAACTGGAAACTAAGTTGTGCACAGACTTGGCAGGACACAGATCACAGTAAACAGTTTTTAAAAGATCCTTTAAAAAATCTTTCAGCTTCTGCAGAAAAACTAGATTGACATCCTAGAGGGCAGAATGTTGTTTAAATCACGTTCTTTGGTAGATTGCCAACTACTTTCTTTTGTTTGTTCCCCAGAGGAAGTTGGGTTGTTGACCAATTCTTTTATCCCAGGGAGATGAGAACATGAGTGGCCAGGCCTCCCTTACAACAGTGCAGGGAGCCTTATGGGGTTTGCCCCCGCTCACCTGTAGAGAGTGCCCTACTGTATATTTAGTTGCAGTATAGGTCTTCTTAGAACACTGAATTCTATTCACATCTGGGAGAGAGACAGGGTGATTAGGATCGAAAGCACAACGATCACACTAGTAATTGACTAATGTGATTCAGTCAGAGTCACTTCGAGGCCGTACCCCACAGTGCCTGGTACTCCCTGTTGTCTCCAAACCACACTTTTCCTGAGTAGATATCTGTGCGTCCTCCTGAGGGAGCTGAGAAGGGGAATGTGGAGAGCAGGTTGAAAAATGTCTGTCACTAGGTGTGTCCAGTGTAACTTCAGCTGTTGCCAAGCAACTTCTAACACAGATGCCCTTAGTTTGTGGAACTAAATTGAGCTCTGTGGGATTGCTTCGTGAAGTCCCTGAAGAGGGTGTGGACAATATGACCAACAGAGAGAACTTCTATTGGCATATAGGGTGATTTACGTGGTGGAAAGCTGTGCTTCCCACCTAATTTAACCCGTAATAAGCATTAGACAGAGTGTCCTGACTTCTTGGAATCAAACAATTGGTACCTTTCTTTGCATGTATGTATGTATCCATCCATCTGTAGATGGACATTTGCGTTGCTTCCACTTTGGGGTTATTGTGAATAATGCTGCTGTGAAGGTGAGTGTACAAGCATGTCTTTGAGAATCTGTTTTCAATTATTGGGGGTATAAACTCAGAAGTGGAACTGCTGAATCATGATAATTCTATTTTTAATTTATTTCAGAACCACCATACTTTTTTCCTTAACATCTTCACCAGTTTTACCTTCCCACCAGCAGTGCACAATGATTCCAAAAGCATTTTTTTTAAGTATTGATGATGTACGTTCAATGTTGCTATGCTGACATGATTCTAATTTGTTTGTACGGTCTTTGGATTTTCTGTATATAAAATTATATCTGTGAATAATGACACTTTTGTTTCTCCTAATGGATATATAGACTGAATACTATATGACAATGAAAAGTGAATGTACTATAGTTACATGCACTAATGTGACTTATTCTTAAATATAACATTGAGTTAAAGAAGCAAGGTACAAGAGGATACTTCATGGTGTGATGCAATTTATCTAAAAGTTTAGAGACAAAATTAAGTAAAAATGTTATTTTGGAGACATACATAGGTGGTAAAACTAGCGAATAAAAGTCAAGTTGGTGGTTACCTACTAGGGGTGGGAGAGGAAAGTGATTAGAGACAGACACATGCAGGCTTCTAAATTATGGCAGCGTTCCTTTTTATTTAGGTTAATCTTTCAACTGTATATGTATACTTTATAAACTTTGTATGTATGATGTTTCACAATGAAAATTTTTTAGGTAAAATTGGTAAACAGGCCTGTCTCACCATAAAGAAAAAATTTTTGCTTCTTGGTATTCTATGTTTTTAAAAGTACATTCAAAGAACCATTAAGTAGGTAAAAATATTTCTAAACGAACAATTTTACCTAAAATGAATGCGTGAACTAGGGATTTACAGTGAAATTGATTTTCACACTCTTGTGAGACCTCTAAATAATGAGGAACATGAAGCACTCTTCTCCAAGACTCTCTCCACAGATTTTTTTCTGGAAGTCAAAAGTAACTACTAAATGGAAATTCTTGGCGTTTAAAAGATAATTGGAAGTGGTCTCCTTAATAAGACAAGTGTCCATCAAATACCCTACAAATTCTTTACAACGTTATTGATTATATTCCCCCAACTGTCTTTCGTATCCCCGTGGCAATGTTGTGGTTACTGATTGTGCTTTCTAGTCCCCTCTCCTTCTCCCTCATCCCCACCCGCCCTCCCATGTAGCAACCCTCAGTTTTTTCTCTATGATTTCCGAGGGGTAATAGATTGGGGGAAAGGGGTTAGCACTTTGTGAGGGGTGAAATGTCTAATACATTGTTTTGTACACCTGAAACTAATAAAAAAAAGATAATTGGAAAATAATTGGCTTGGTCCCATTTGCTAACCCTTGTGAGTAAATATAATGCACCAAGGAATTCTCCTAACCTAATAATAGACGACCTGAAGCCGTTGTATCACAATAGCATTGCTTTTACCGACTCCAATAAGAACTTGATTTTGAACCAGTAGGACCTGTGACATTATAGGAAATGCAGCTGAAATTTTCCACAGAGAAAGCAAAACTCTTTAAGGCAGCCTGGAAGTAACCCTGGGATTGATTTGTTTTAATCTCTCATAAAGCTGTTTGAATTCATTTCTGTAATTCTTTTTTGAACTTTTAGATTCAACCCTATGAAAAGATAAAGGCCAGGGGCTTACCGGATAATGTATCTTCTGTGCTAAACAAGCTGGTGGTGGTAAAACTCAATGGTGGTTTGGGAACAAGCATGGGCTGCAAAGGCCCCAAAAGTCTCATTGGTGTGAGGAATGAGAACACCTTTTTGGATCTGACCGTTCAACAAATTGAAGTGAGTAATATTAAGCCTTTCTCCTGAGCTTTCAGTTCTTAGTTTATTATCAGTCGTTTTTAGTTCTTAGGTTATTATCATTACCTTGTAACATAACAGATGTGGATTTGAGCTAGTCAGGGAGCTTGCTATCTTTAGTCTCTGTACTAATGTATAAGAAGGTTTGGTGCTCCTAAGGGCAAATCCTTAGGGTGATGTAAGAGCTTTTGATCTTTAAATAGCATTTGCAGTTGCTGAAATCCCTGGATCTATTCGGATTCTCCTTGTACGTCCTCCCCATACACACACCCACACACACACTTCCTTTCTTTCTAGTGGCAGCCTTCATCACAGCTGGCGTGATACGGTTTTATTAACCCCCTTGGGGAGGCTGGGGAGAATTTCACATAGGTGGTTGGGTGCCATGGATGCTCAGAACTGTTCTTGGCTTCTCTCTTACGATAAAGTCATCAGCCATAGCCCATAAGCTTCAGAGGCAGCGGCTCTATCTTCTTATCTCTTTATCCCTAGTGTCAGATGCGGTGCTGGCAGCCACATTAACAGCACTAGCAGTAGCAGCGGCTAACGGTTATCCAGCACGTACTGTAACCAACTATTCAGAGCCCTTTACATGAATTGCTCATTTGTTCCTCTGAACAACTCTGAGATAAGGACTCTTATCCCCATTCTACAGATGAGGAAACCAAAGCACAGAGAGGTTGATTTACTTGCCCTACTTCCCTAGCTAGTTAGTAAGTGCAGAATCAAACTTTGAACATACTAGTTCAGACTGACTTCTAAGACCCCGTTTTCTTCCCATTCGGTGTTGGCTCTTAGCTCCTTCTAAAAATTGAAAAGATTTCAGTTGGGGTGTGATTCACAATTCTGGATATAATCCTGAAACTAGGGAGCCACGTGTTTGTAACACTTGTACTTTCCACCCGCACGGTGCTCTGGACACACTAAACGCTTAGTCAGCACTCACTCATCCAGCCAGGCCACAGGGCACTGTGGCCGGGCACAGCTCCAGTCAGACTGCCCCAGGGAGGGAGGGGTTCTGGCTCAGTCGCTGACCTGCCATCTCCCTGGCCTCAGTTTAGCCATCTGTGAAATGCAGACAATAGTTTCTGTCTCAAAGTTGTGATTTAATGAGCAAGTACATGGTGAATTGCTTAGCAAAATGTCTGGTTTATGCTAAGTAGTTATTTATTTAAAAATCTATGTATTTGATTGCCTATAGATAATGTTCCGGACTTTTGTGATTTATAATTGCAAGTTAATTTTATACTTTTAAGCAAAAGAAAAATAAGTGTGGGTAATCTGTTATTTTCCTCCCTAGCATTTGAACAAAACCTACAATACAGATGTTCCTCTTGTTCTAATGAACTCTTTTAACACAGATGAAGACACAAAAAAAATACTGCAGAAGTATAGTCATTGTCGTGTGAAAATCTACACTTTTAACCAAAGCAGGTACAAGGAGTAAAAATATTAACTCTGAGGGGTTACTCCTGGGAAAGGAGGACTCGGGATATACATGTGCCAAAGACTAATGTTGGCAAGTGTATGGTGCCTTTAAGGCTGAACATTTAATAGATTTGATTGTTATAATAACTCTGTGGTTCTGTAACCTCCGAGTCTTAAAAGAGAATCTGTTGGGGATTCTGTCCCATGTCCAGAATACCTGAGGACCGCTTTAGGTCTTTGCTTCCTGGGGGCATATTTGGGCTCCAGGTGGGGCTATGAAAATCTGTATTCCACAATACTGATAACCTTTCCTATGGGGATTTCTTTAACATCCTAATATAAGGTTGGGGGAAATTTAATAAATTCTGGAGAAAATTATCTACTTTGGGGAAGGGAGAATAAAAAGGAATTCACATAAGGAATTGTGATAAAGCTCAGACAAAAGGGGAAATGAGGCTTCCATTTAATGACAGACATGGGTCTGTGTGAATGGGTACAGAAAGGATATTTCTAAAGTTGTACCATTGGTTTTTTTTTTCCCAATACATTTTTCCTTGGACACTTTCTTGTGTTGCAGGTGGCCTGCCCCCATATTCCAGTTGGTCTTCAGTCTGTTACAGGGCGAGCTCCTCTTCTCCCATCGCCAGCCCCTGCACGTGCTCACTAGGGGTAGGCAGCAGATTTCCCTGAGCACTGACCTGCTGTTGATTTTCTGGGAAAGAGAGAGCACCATCCCTGAATATATCTGTTCATAAGAATGGACAGCTTTTCCAAAATAGGTTTCCAGGGAAAAGAATAATTCTACAACGAAATAAGTTTGAGAAAATTTACTTAAAATATCTCCCCTCTTGGAGAATCATAAAACCTATTAATATCTCAAAAATATGGCCTCTCATCTGTATGACCATGGAAAAAAATTTTTGCAGCGAATATTAGTATCTAGGAAACTGAATTTTGGATGAGATTTTCTTAAATGGATTCACCTGTGATTAAATTACTTACTATTAGTAAAACATGAAAAGAAGGGAAGTTTTATTTAACTTTAAATGCATTGTTTTTCTTTAAGGTCTGGAATGCTCTACAGAGTTGATACTGAAAAAGAACTTTTTTTTCCTAAGGTACCCAAGGATTAATAAAGAATCTTTACTGCCTGTAGCGAAGGATGTATCGTACTCAGGGGAAAATACAGAAGCTTGGTACCCTCCAGGTCACGGTGACATTTACGCCAGTTTCTACAACTCTGGTTTGCTGGATACCTTTATAGGAGAAGGCAAAGAGTACATTTTTGTGTCTAACATAGACAATCTGGGTGCCACAGTGGATCTTTATATTCTTAATCATCTAATGAACCCACCCAATGGAAAACCCTGTGAATTTGTCATGGAAGTCACAAATAAAACACGCGCAGATGTAAAGGTAAATACTGAGGAAGCAGCTCGGGGATTCCCAGCTTCACATTTCATAGGTTATGTAGTTCAAACTGCTTTTTATTGGGAAGTTTCTATATTAAGCAGAACACATCTCTCCATTTGCTGACCTTACTGGGAGACAGTGAGATAGTATTGTGTAGAGTACCCCACGTTCTGACATCACCGTGTGTGTATAAAGTCAGATTTAATGGTATTACTATCATCTTTGTTTTTTGAATGATCTGTATGGGCAATTTTAACTGAACAGTTCCAGACATATTTATAACATAAATCTGAAACGTGAAAACATGTTCAGTACCTTTGTTCAAGCTTTTAATATTCTCCTACTATGGTGCTTAAATGTTTTTATTTCACTGTTCCTTTAATGAAATTTTACTATTTCTATTTCCACAGCATGTATTTCTCTATATTTTTTAACACTAATACCTCCTTAGTTGCACAAAAAATGCAGTTGTTTGGCGCAAAGCAAAAATTTGATTCTTAAACTTCGCATGTTCAGTGGTGGTACCTTTGATGAAATGGTATCCAAGGTTTTACTCATTACCCACAGGGAGTAAGAACAGCGGGCAGTGTGAAAACCACCGTGATCAGTCCCTGGGCTGGGTTCTGTGCCTCTTGTGAGTAGCTCCCTCACAGGATGAATGCTCCCCTCTTGCCACTCTGCCATGGCCTCGTGACTGTAAGAGTATCTCAAGGCTGAGGCCACTCAGGGGTCACTTCCCGTCCACATGTGCCTCTGTCTTCCCTTTTCTCCCCTCATCCTAGAGCTAGTCAGAGCAGGTCTGAGGTGGTAGGACTGGTTATTTGGTGATGGACGGTGGCTTGGGAATCAGGAATGGCTGGCTATTCCTGTAGCAAACCTTCAGAAAGTGAGGAAGACTGATGTAATCCCAGGGCTCTTATTATGGACGGGGGGGGCGAATGTACAGTGTAAAATGACAGGCATCCTAAATTACTTGCATTCTGCCTTCACATGTGTGTTGCTTTAAATCACTGCCAGTGCCTTTTATTCCTGGGGGATTTCATTATTAGTGTCTTTTCGATAACATTCATCTGCTATCAGCAGTGTGACATGGTGGGAGGGGGAGAGATGTGGCGGCACTCACTCGCTCTTCTCTGCCTTTCCAGGGGGGGACGCTCACTCAGTATGAAGGCAAACTGAGACTGGTGGAAATCGCTCAGGTGCCAAAAGCACATGTCGATGAGTTCAAGTCTGTGTCAAAATTCAAAATATTTAATACAAACAACCTCTGGATCTCTCTTGCAGCAGTTAAAAGGCTGCAGGAACAGAATGCTATTGACATGGAAATCATTGTGAATCCGAAGGTAAGCCAAAGTGCCGGCCTGCCGCTCACCGGCTCTGGAATTCCTGAGGTCACTGCAGGCCACGCACAGACCCACTGCGCGCTGGTCTGGCCCGTCTAGTACCTTGGCCATTCCTTCTTTTTGCCTCGTCAATCTCCCCAGTTCCTGGCCCCATCTTTCCGTCTGCACCCATCCCTTTGGCATGCCAAGCCATGTGCCCTTACTTGGCCATGGGCTGTAATAATGGCCAGAGCAAGGCACTCCCCAAGGAGGGGATCCTGCCTCAGCTTGTTTGTCACCCATACTTCCAGGCCTTTTGGACACAGGCACCTTACATGAGTTTTCTGACCCTTCAGTGCTTTGTTGTAAAATGGAAATATTACTGAACAGAAGATTTATGATGCTGGAGAAAAATCACATGTGTATAAGTACCTGCTTATGGTAGGTGCTTGATAAATGTCAGTTCTCCAAATTCTGTTTCGTTCAATGAATCTCTGAAACTATTCCCCAAATATTAACCTGCCTACGTGGAACTAAGTTGCCAAAACCTGTTTCTCTCCCTTCCCTCTCCATTTCTTACAGACTTTGGATGGAGGCCTGAATGTCATTCAGTTAGAAACTGCCGTAGGCGCTGCCATTAAAAGTTTTGAGAACTCTCTAGGTATTAATGTTCCTAGAAGCCGCTTTCTGCCTGTCAAAACCACCTCAGATCTCTTGCTTGTGATGTCAAACCTCTATAGCCTTAATGCAGGATCTCTGACAATGAGTGAAAAGCGGGAATTTCCTACAGTGCCCTTGGTGAAATTAGGCAGTTCTTTCACAAAGGTATGTAATTATAAAGATATCTTCTGTCTCTCCTAAGACTATTACTGCTTTCATCAGTGGGAGAATATTAATTCTGGCTTCACAAACCTTTATTGAGCCTCTGTCATGTGGTGGGCAGTATTCTAGGTCCTAGATATTTAGCAGTAAATAAAAAAGACTAAGATCCTTGCCTTCATGGGTATTCTAGCGGGATAAGGATGATAAGCAAATAAATTGAATGTATAGTCTGCCAAGTGGTGGAAAATGCTATGGAGAAAAATAAAGCGTGAGTCAGATGTATGACAGGATGGTCAGAGATACAGCCTCACTGAGAAATGGAGCGTGTCATGCAGGTACTGGGGTGAAAAGCATTCCAGGCGGGGGAACAGCAAGTACAGTAAAAGCCCAACCAAACATAAGTGCAATCCAAACTGTCATCACGTGAAATGTTGAGAGGTTGACACAGTGGTGGAGTGAGCCTTGGGGCTGCCTCCTGTGCCATCCAGGTCTGTTCTAGTCCTGGTTGCAGTTTAGTACCACTCGCTGTGGATGTGTGCACTGCCTTTTATATTGACGGACATGATTCTGGGTCCTGTGGCTGGGCTGGAATTTCCAGGATAGCATCTGGCATTTTGGGAGCCTCCCTATTTAGTGCCTCTTTCATCAGCCTGGTTGGGCTGGGAAAATTCTGGTGATACAAGACCCCTCATGTTCTCCCATGCTGAGATGGGAATGCCAACCACATTTTAGCTAGCCTCACTCTCCCTTCACTTCCTCCCCCTCCCTAGCCTCCTCCACACCCTGCAGGAGATAAGAACTTAAGGCGCCCCACTGTGAGAATGGGGCTGAGTGGGCAATGGCTAGTTGCTCTTTGGAAGAACATGTTTTAGGGACATTACAGAGCACAGTATGGCTGGAGCAGAGAGCAAGTGAGGGACTGGGGGTAGGGCGGAGAGTTGATCAGAGAGGGAACAGGCCAGATGGATGAGAAGCCATTGGGGTTGTGCACTGAGGGGTGAATCAGGGAGACTAAGGAATAGGTTGTCGCAGGAATCTTGGCGAAAGGCAACGGTGACTCGGACCGAGGGGGTAGCAGTGAAAATAGTGAAAACTGTTGACCTTCTGAGATACACTGACAGTTGTACCTACAGGATTTGCTGTTGGAGTAGATGGGAGGGTAAGAGGAAAGAGTAAGGATGACTACAAGGGTTTGGCCTGTGCAACTAGAAGCATGGAATTGCCATTTACTGAGAAGGAAGCAAGCTTGGGTCAGGTAAGTTTAGGGGGAACCGGAAAGGGAGTTAAATTTTGGAGATACTTTAGTTATTAGATCTTCAAATGGACAACTTGAGCTCAGAGGAGAGATCTCGATGAGATAGGTAAATTTGCGTGTTGTCAGCTTGTAGCTGGTATGTAAAGCTGCAAGATTCCAATCACCTAGGGAGTGGGGGGGTGGAGGTGGGAAGTCCAAGATCGGAGCCGCAGGTATCCAAGGCTTAGGGTCTGGGATGAGGTGGAGGAAGCAGCAAAGGTGACTGAGGAGTTGCAGGTGAGGAATTGGGAGGAAAACCATGAATGTGTGTCCTGAAAGCCAAATGAAGAAAATATTTCAAGAAAAGAGCATTGTCCAGTGCTACTGCTGAATAGAGTAAGATGAATGAAAGTTCATCAGATTTATCAGTATAGAGGTTGAAATCTGAATTTGAAATCTGACTGAAATGGATTTAAAAAGAGAATGAGAAGAGAAATTAGAGATAGGAATGTAGACAACTTATTCCAGAATTTTGCTTTAAAGAAAAACATAAGTGTAGCCATAGATAGGAAGGGATATAAGATTTAAGAGGTTTGTTTTTTTAAAGATGGGAGATTGTATACCATGTTTATACACTGATGCAAATTGATGCAATCAAGAGGGGAAAAAATTAAAGAGAAAGGAGAAGTGCTAGAAAATATTCTTGAATCGGCCACAAGAAGGGTTGGTGTTAACTTGGAGTAGAAACAGTCCAATCCCAGTACTAGGAGGGACAGAGTAATGGGTCGGGGGGCAAAAGGCGTGGTGGTGGTGATGGTGGTAGAAGCCAGTGAAGTTTTCCCATTTTTCTTGGCAAAATGGGACACAAGGCCATATAGGGCAATTTCTAGTGCCTGTAAATATAAGGGAATAAGAGGCAAAGACAGTGATCATTTATAATGATAATTTGTGCAGTTGCTCTTCCTAAAATATATTCCTACTCATCCCTAAAGCCCAGCTCCAGTCTAGCTTGCTTCTGCTCCAGATTAGTGTTTACTCATCTAGATCTTAGAATGTTGGTTGGTTGTCTTTTTAATTTATTTTTCTAATGTCTGATCTACTCAGTTATATTGTCAATTGCTTGATTGTCGGGACAATTCTTACTTCCAGGTCTCTCCTGCATATAGTGAGTGCTTAACAAATAGGTTCTTCCCATAGAGGGCCTGAGCTTGGCCATAAACAGAATGTTTTTACAGTTCAGTTAAATTATTTTGTTAATTTAATCCCTGTCCCATTTTTTAAACAATTTATATGTCTCTATTTTTCTTTCAGGTTCAGGATTATCTAAGGAGATTCGAAAGTATACCAGATATGCTTGAATTGGATCACCTGACAGTTTCAGGAGATGTGACATTTGGCAAG